>NC_054701.1:65645356-65802856 GCF_016097555.1 Gigantopelta aegis | reverse complement strand
GAGGGGTAACTCGCTACATTTTTCAATTAGTAGCAAGGGATCTTTTACATGCACTTTCCCACAGTCAGGAAAGCACATACCATGCCCTTTGACCAGTTGTGGTGCACTGGTTGGAACGAAACAAAAATGTTAAAAGAAAGGGTTAAAGTTTGTAATGTTTTAACAACTCCATTTAGAGCACATTGATTTATTAATCATCGGCTACTGGATGTCAAACATTTGGTAATGTTGACATATAATCTAAGAGAGGAAACAAGCTACATTTTTCCATTAGCAGCAAGGGATCTTTTATATGCACTATCCCGCAGACAGGATAGCACATACTATGGTCTTTGATATACCAGTCTTGATGCACTAGCTGAAACGAGAATTAGCCCAATGGGCCCACTTACAGGGTTCGACCCTAGACTGATCGCGCATCAGGCGACCATTTTACCGCTGGGCTATGTCTCGCCCCCAATTTATATAATATAAACAAATTGCTACTTTCATTTTATTTGTCAATTTTTGCACCACCCAAAATCCATTTTAGCTATATAGTAAATAATATAGTGTATATTTAAGAACTAAAATATGTGCATATACGGTTCATGATAATATTATGTATATAAGTACTAGATTAAAAGGAAGTAAATTACATTAGTTTTTAAAGCAGGATCCCATTCGACAACAACAAAAAAATTGAAATGTATTTAAAAGATAAATTTCTAATTGATAATTGTTATAATACATAAAGATGTGTCTATACGTACCAGAATATATAAAACAGGTCAAGTAATTCCCATGAACTGGCGTATGCTTATCTACGTGTGGTCTTTCGGCAGAATAATGTTAATCTCTATAGATACTGTCTTCTAGATATATAGATATCACATTTATGATTATATATATATTATTACTGAAGTTGCATATATCAAACGTATCCCCAATGAATTGACATATACTGTAACTCAGTAATAAGTGAAATACATGAGTACGTTTTAAAGCAAAATAAAAAAAAGAAGACATTTAATTTATTGCAATTCCTTACCAGACAAAAATGGGAGTGTCCTGAACTTGCTGCCCTTGTAAAATGTTTCGATTGATAGAGCCTTTTTTTGATGACTAAAATCACATATTAGAGATATGTACAATGTTTCGATGGTAGAGCCTTTTTTGATGACTAAAATCACATATTAGAGATATGTAAAATGTTTCGATTTGTAGAGCCTTTTTTGATGACTAAAATCACATATTAGAGATATGTAAAATGTTTCGATTGGTAGAGCCTTTTTTTAATGACTAAAATCACATATTAGAGATATGTAAAATGTTTCGATTGGTAGAGCCTTTTTTGATGACTAAAATCACATATTAGAGATATGTAAAATGTTTCGATTGATAGAGCCTTTTTTGATGACTAAAATCACATATTAGAGATATTTTCTTGTTTAGAATATCAGGTGAAAGGTTCTTTCGTTTAACACCTCTAGTGAAAAATTATTGATTAAGCATCGACTATTGGATGTCAAACATTTGGTAATTTTGACATATAGTCTTAGTGAGGAACCCGCTAAAGTTTTCCATTAGTAGCAAGGGATATTTTGCATGCACCGTTTCACAGACGGAATAGCAAATACCATTGCCTTTGATAAACTAATCGTGGTGCACTGGCCGGAACGACAAATAGCCTAATGGACTCACCGACGGGGATCGATCCCAGATCGACTGCGCATCAAGCGAGTGCTTTACTACTGGGCTACATCCCGTCCCTAGAATGTCAGTGTCTGCATAATCAAAATGTTTGTGATCGTCGTAATGTTTGTAAGTAGCACACAGGATTTTGCTTCGCAATTATATCAACGCACTCACAAAAAAATACATGTATGTATATATATATATATATATATATATATATATATATATATATATATATATATATATATATATATGTGCGTGTGTGTGTGTGTGTGTGTGTGTGTGTGTGTGTGTGTGTGTGTTTGTGTGTGTGTGTGTGTGTGTATGTATATATGTATCTATGTATGTGTGTGTATATATATATATATATTGCGAAGTAGAATGAAGATTGAATGTTACAAACTTTAGCATACAACAGCAAATACATTAAAGTAACAATGGTATTCTATTCTAAACAAGAAAATGTATTTAATATGTAATTTTAGTCTCCAAAAATGCTGTAATTCTGTTTTTTTAGCTGCACACTCAGGGTAGTCCCTTTAAATTAACATATAGCACCAATTTTGTATTTGGGGGAATAGGGAAGCCTCTGGAGTATCTAAATAACGCCTCATAGACAGGTGAACACTTAAACGGGTCATTTAATAGAACTTAAGTTAGGTGACACAGCCTTGCGTTCAGCGCTAGCAAGAGACGCTAACGTTCGCGAATTATCTGATTGCTTCCAATTGTGGTCATATGTTTAGCATTCAGCCAGACTGAGCGGAAAAACGTTCACCAGAGTTGATAGTTCGCTTGCTGTCGCTGAACGTATAAACCACTCTAGCGCTTCTCGTTAAAAGAGATTACCACGTCAGGAACCAGTCAAATAGGTCGTCAACGTTAGCTACATTCACTGTCACTGAACGCAGAGGGCATAATGGTTAAGCCTTAAAGTTGGTAGGTACAGAGATCGCATCCCCGTAACGCTCGAATCCAGAGCGAGTTTTGACGGCTCAGTGGAGAAGTGTTATGTTAAAGATAAAGTTTGTTTTGTTTAACGACACCACCAGAAAACATTGATTAATTAATCATCGGCTATTGAATGTCAAACATTTGATAATTCTTCAAAGGAAACCCGCTACAGTTTTCCTAACGCAGCAAGCCTACAAGGGATCTGTTATATACAGTTTTCCCACAGACAGAACAGCACATACCATGACCTTTTGATATGCCAGTCGTGATGCACTAGATGGGAAGGGAAAAACCCTCATGGATCCCTTGAAAATGTTAAACATGAAAACTGATGTTGTATAATTATGCATCTGAATTCATTCGAATGCAATTAAATTTTATTGACATTTTTGATAAGGGTTAAACTAGTAAATTTAATTTTTAAAAATTGGGGGGGGGGGGGGGGGGGGAGTGGTGTTTAAAGGAAGGAACTGCAAAAAAGAAGACAAATTGCCAAAAAGGGTCTGTTCGCACCTTCCTCAAACAGTCACCTGCACTTAATGTTAATATTATTAATATAAGTATCCACTGAATGTTGTGTGTGAATGGTAAATACTTAAAGATTAACCTAGAACCATTAACACAAACGAACGTTATCAGTAACTTGTGCTTAATCTTTGATTTGGTACGGTGGGGGCGGGATTAACTGATAAGGGTGACCCGCTGCCAACAACACCTGTTAATGAATCCAGGTTTCCTGTGATGACCTACACGAACCGACGTCACACGTGTTGTGTGTGTCAAAACACTTAAACCAAGACAAACCCACGTGCAAATGCATGTCAGCACTTATGTATGTCTTAAAGGGACTGTCCTGAGTTTGCAGCCATTGTAAGATGTTTGCGATAACAGAGCCTTGTTGGCGAATACTATTTCATTCTAAATACATTTTCTTGTTTAGAATACCAGTCTCTGTATATCGAAAGTGTTTGCGGTCGTATAGTAATGCTT
The DNA here is from genome assembly GCF_016097555.1 of Gigantopelta aegis. Lineage (NCBI taxonomy): Eukaryota > Metazoa > Mollusca > Gastropoda > Neomphalida > Peltospiridae > Gigantopelta > Gigantopelta aegis. The sequence goes on along the minus strand of NC_054701.1, from coordinate 65,799,235 downwards.
GTAGTACTCAGTTTTTACTTTAATTCGTGATATATATTTTTTCGTACGTACGAAATTATCAGGAGGTAAAATCCGGTTTGGGCTACTACAAGCATTAGGACAACAACAAACATCTTGTAAATACAGACACTGATATTTTAAATAGGAAAATGTATTTAATCTGTATGCTACGTCATCGAAAAAGGCTCTATTGGTCGGAAACATTTTACAATGATTGTAAACTCAGGACTGTTCTTTAAATCATGTCTTGACCCCTTGTTTATGAAATAATTTAGTCTGAAGACTTTAATGTCAATACTAAGCTTTTATAATCATGGGCCTGACTAGCTAACTATATACGTTAATTTTTAAAATTCTAATTAGCTAAACGCATTTTAAAGGGACATTCCCGAGTTTGCTCCATTGTAAGATGTTTCCGACAAATAAAATATTTCTACGATTAAATTTACATATTAAATATATTTTCTTGTTTAGAATATCAGTAGCTGTATATTCAATGTGTTTCTGGTCGTCTTAATATTTGTAAGAAGCCCAAACTGGATTTTGTCTTCAAATAATTTCGTACGTACGAAAAAATCTTTCTTAGGAAATAAAATGAAATTTAACCTTTTACAAATATTAGAACGATTAAAAACACGTTTAATATACAGCCACTAATATTTTATGCAGAAAAATATATTTGATATGTCATTACAGTCGTGAAAAAGTCTCTGTTAGTCGATAACATCTTAAAACTTGCAACAAACTCAGGAATGTCCCTTTAACACATTAGTTGTATTGTTATATTTCTGGGTGTGTTGCCTAGTAATGAAGAATTAGGATTTTTTTTTTTAAAGGTAAAATATAGTGTCTCGGTCGACTTGGTGTTTCTGTAACAGACGGGGGCGAGACGTAGTCCAGTGGTAAAGCGCTCTTCTAATGCCCTATCGCTCTTGGATCGATTCCCATTGGGCGATTTCTTGTTCCAGCCAGTGCACCATGACTGATATATCAAAGGCCGTGGTATGTACTATCCTGTCTATGGGATGGTGCATATAAAATATCCCTTGCTACTAATGGAAAAATGTAAATATTTTTTTTGTTATTAATATATTAATTATTTAAGATTTTCTAAACACGGATCGACGTCAGTGTTGTTCACTGAAATGTTTATATTAATATTCATGATCCGTCAAGATTATATTGTGGGTTTATTATTGATTTTGGATCAAATGTCCCCAATATATTGATTTTTATACAAAATTCTGCTAACTTTTGGAATGATATGCAACAGTTCATTTGTTTCGTTTTTATGCTTGGGTGTTGCCTAAATAGTTATTTAATTTCCATTAAGAATTGCAGTGGTTTAACCATCGGACTACAGGCTGGTAGGTACAGGGTTCGCAGTCCAGTACTGGCCCCAACCGGGAGAGAGTTCTTAAGGGCGCTATGGGTAGGTGTAAGGCTACTACACCCTATTCTCTATCACTAACCAACTAACAACTTACCCACTGTCCTGGACAGATAGCCTAGATAGCCGAAATGTATGCCCAGGACAGAGTACTTGAAACTTAACTGGATATAAGCACGAAAATAAATTGAAATGAATGAAAGTGGAACGGCGCCCTTTGTCTCGTTTTACAAAGCGATCATAACGCTAAGATCACCTTTACTGCATAAGTATACGTTCTTAAAGTGATCTTAACGCTAAGATAGCTCCCTGATCTGGGGGAGGGATCACAATATTTTCCTTGTTTTCACAATGTACTATTAAGGACAGAAGGAACGAAAAAAAGAGGCAATTTGAAAAAAACTTTAAAAGAAATAATAACAGTAAAATTACACACTGGCAAATTGTATCTGTTTATTACTTGTAATTTATTTGTGAAACAATGACGGCTCCCTCTGCAGTGACGCGAGTGCTTGGTAGATACTTTCTTCAGTGTAATTCTCGTTCTGTTTTTAAACCCTGCAAAACAAAACAATATCAACATGAAACAAATATACAGAAATACACACTGTTTGAATAAATTCATCCTTACGTGAATGGACAGATGGACGCTTTGGTTTAAAGGGACATTCCTGAGTTTGCTGTATTGTAAGATGTTTCCGACTAATAAAATATTTCTACGATTAAACTTACATATTAAATATAGTTTCTTGTTTAGAATATCATTGTATATTCAATGTGTTTCTGGTTGTCTAATATTTGTAAGAAGCCCAAACTGGATTTTGTCTTCAAATAATTGTGTACGTACGAAAAAAATAGTTTAGGAAATAAAGTGAAATTTAACCTACAACAAATATTAGAACGATCAGAAAAACGTTTAATATACAGCCACTAATATTGTATGCAGACAAATATATTTGATATGTAATTACAATTGTTTAAAAAGTCTCTATTAGTCAATAACATCTTAAAAATTGCAGCAAACTCGGGAATGTCCCTTTAATGGAAGGGTGTATGATTGTATTGACTTTAAGGGGATGGGACGGTATGGTCATGTAAAGGCTTTACAAAAACAAAACTATCTACGTCATTTTGTATTATTATTAAAGTTTGCTTATGCTATGACTTTCGTCGATTTGATGTAGTATTGAATAAACGGACTATCAGTCGCTCATATAAATGGGTCATGTAGTTTATAACAGCAGGGTTTGTAGATCATGGTAGCCCCACTCCCATGGCTAGCGATATTCAATGTTGGGCTAGTAAATAACTACTATAGCCATGCCCAACAGGGCTTCTAGATTATGGAAGCCCCACTCCCATGGCTAGCGATATTCAATGTTGGGCTAGTAAATAACTACTATAGCCATGCCCGACAGCTAGTGAAATGTTTTGGTCAAATGTTGCAGTTAAGTCTATGTTGTAAATATAAATATCCTGCCCCCTCCTCAACCCCCAATGTTAGTGTTTTTAAGCTGTTTAGGTGACATATCTGATTATTACTATTATTTAGTAAACTTTTATTAACTTAAAGAGAAGTAGGGTTAGTGAATTTTTAATCGTGGCTAGTACATTTTTTAGATCACCGACCCCATGGCTAGTGGATTTTATAAATATTCTAGAAGCCCTGCACAGTACAGTCGAACCAGCTATCAACAACTGTCTACTCTTCAGAGGCACTTCAGATATATTTCTGACTAAACTACAAACGGTCACTGGCACATACAACTGTACACATAGTATATATATTTCATGGCCTTTGCAGGCATATTCGACTGTATGTGGTTTTAAAGTGCAATAATGTATTGGGATATGCAAATGTTGTACTCTTAATCAAATACTGCTGCATTGGTCATATGAATAATTTTAATATATGTTTTAAAATGATTGAAGATGTAAATAAAATAATAATAATTATTATTACCTGAAGAATAAAGGCAATCATTTGTTCTGTAAATTTCATAGGTAAATCTGTAATTGAAAAAAGGTAATAATTCATTTTTATAAATGGTTAATTTTTAATCAGATAATAGATGCTATGATTTTATAAGATGGTATGGGATCCATTATTTGCAGCACCCACCCCCACCCCCCCACCACCACCACCTACACCACCACCAAAACCCCCACCCCCACCCCCACCCCTTCTGACTGGTACATTCTGCAATATCAGTTATCTTAAAGAAAAAGAGCAAATCCAATATTTGTGACTATCGGTATATCGTCTTTTACTGAATATATAAAGTACAAAATGAAAAAAAATTAAAGAAAGAAACCTTTAATAGGCACGGCGGAAGCAAGTAAATACGAGGGGATGACTGAGATGGGGGGGGGGGGGGACTACCTGAGACCGAGGGCGAAGAGAGTTCGGGGGTATGCTCCTCCGTAAAATTTTGAAAACTAGGTGTCCTGAAATGCAATTTCCTGCATACTGCAAGTAAAGTTCATCCCTGCCTTAAGATTTACTACCAATAATATTTTTTATTCAGAATTATTAGCTCCCCTCCTAGCCCTACCAGCTCCGTCGTAGAATGACAGAAAAGAAAGAAACAAACAAACAAAGAAAAACTAGAGGAAAAAAGATGATAGAAGAAAAAAAGAAGACAAATTTAAAGAAAAGAATGACAGAGAAAGGAAAGAAAAGAAAAGAAAGAACAAAAGAAAAAGAAAGAACAAGGAAAACCAAAACCTACTGTATATTAAAGTAAGCAGACGCTCAAATCCCATGTGCTGTAGGACCTCTTTGATTTTGTGACTCTGCACGCCTGTTGCCAGCTCGTAGACCGCCAGTCGGTCCGCTAGAGGCAGACGCTGGAAGTACTTCTCGTTCTCGATTGCCTTGAACATCTCCAGGATTTCCTCCAGGCTCGTCTTGGCAGTAGTTTTAGGGGTGGGCATCGCTGATGTTGTCTTCGGCGGGGTTACAGATTTCGATGGAGGTGTCCCTGTTGATAAAGAAGACGAAGAAGAGGGAGTCTTGGGTGTCATGCTCTGTTTAGTCGACATTTCTGAAGTTTGAATGCTTTCTGTTGTTGCTGTCATATCTCTGGTGCTTGGTGGTTGGTCCGACATTGTAGAAGTAATCATTGCAGCAGTGGTTGTCACATCGTTGGAGTATTGTGACATCATATCCATCGTGGTGCGTTCAGAGACCTTCGTGTTCATGTTATGTGTGCTTGAGCTTGCCGAAAGAGGAGGGAGTGGTGATTTCGGCAGTTCCGATGTCTTGTCAGGAAACATCGTAGATTGTGTCTTCATATTAACAGTTTTACTATGGTCTGTAAACATATCAACGGCTTTTGTTTCCATGGTACCAAATGGTGGAAGAGACGATGACTCGACAGTACTTTCAAGATGGAACGCTGGTACGGGATTTGTGGTTGCGTCTGTTTGCTTCCCATTATTGTCATGTTTCATGGTGGGAAATAGCAGTATCGGCACTGGTGTTAAACCAAAATGCGGTGGTGGTGTTGCACTCGAGCGCTTCCTAGCATGGAGCGGTGATATTTGTACTGGTGTTGCTAGAACCTATAATGATAATTATAAATATGTTCCAAAATTTAAAAACAAAATAACAATAACAAAAACAAAAACAATATATATATATATATATATATATAGTACACAAGACAGAAAAACAGAAAGAAAGAAAGAGTGGTGGAGAGAAAAACAGAGGGAGAAAAACAGATAGAAAGAAGAAAGAAGAAATGGAGATCAGACAGCGTATGTGTGCGAGAGAAAGAGGGAGAGACACAGAGTGAGACACACACAGATGAGAGAGAGAGAGAGAGAGAGAGAGAGAGAGAGAGAGAGAGAGAGAGAGAGAGAGAGAGACAGATATATAAATCGGGAGTTTGGAGAGTCAATCTCAGATAGAGTTGCGTTACCTGAAATGTTAGAAGTACAACTAGAACCAAACTCCATTTAGTGACCATCATGATTGTACTCTGAAATCAAAAGTGTATTCTTATCAACACACAAGTCGTTTAAATTCACATCAGAATTGAACTATCTGTTACTTTCGGTTTCATTTAGATGATGCCTGTGTTAGGGAAAATGTAGTAGTTGTAAAAGCTGACGTTCACTCTCAGAAGACGTCCCCGTGTCTGTCAGGCGCGTCGGGTCGCGAGCACTCGAGGCGTGTTCAGGAAGGCGAGTACTCGCGAACAATTTGACTGGTACCGTCGTCTTCTATCATATCACATTCATCTAATGTTAGGCGCAAACATCAGTCTAGAGAGCGACCGCGAGCTCTAGCACTCCTGAACATACCTTTGATGTCGTCAATGTTGTGTCAGTGATTCATGAGTGCATACCATCACAGTTATATATATTCCATTAAACAATATCCTGTGCATGTACCTTAACACGTTTTAAATATAAAGTATAATACGCATTTTTGTAAGGGGGGGGGGGGGGGGGGGCAGGCTGATTGTTGTCTGAATTAAACGAAAATGCCCGAATCCGGATAACAACATGTATTCATTTTAGTCTTACTGCCAAACAGTTATATTGGGTTGGAATCGAATCACAACTCATTTTTTACATGGATTACAACTAATATTGTGATGTAAATACATGGTGAAATTGTTTCAGGCCAGCTGATTTTGCTCGAATATCCCTATCGTTTTTGACCGAATTTAAGGGTTTGCTTCAGCACTGGGGAGGGGGCAATTGACACCCACCCACCCCACCCCTACCCACGCCCCCCCCCCCCCCCCCCCCATATCGTACGCTTATGATTATATGAATAAATACATTTGGAATGACGTTTGGTTGTTTTTTGGTTGTTTTTTGTGGCTATCACAAACCATTTCGATGTCCAGAAATACATTGGTTATAGTGATATCCATATTCTAAGCAAGAAAATATACGTAAATTGTAATTTTAATAATGAAAATAATATTCTATTTGCCTAAAACTTTAGAAATCGGCTACAAACGAAGGACAGTTTCTTTAAATAAAATTCTAATTTCAGAATTGTTCACGACTGACTTATCAAAAGCTCACGGCATGTATGGCCAAATATCTGACTATATTTTCTTGGTGTCTCTTCAGTCATGATAGTAAATTCGTGACAAAACACAAATGTGTAAATCATTACATTTATGGAAACAACCGGCATTTTAAACAAGATATTTCCTTTTATGTGAAAAATATGTATAGAGTAAATACTATATGTGTTACCTGAAATGACCAATTCCTATGTGTATAAGAACTATAAACAGGTCCACGTTATCTTCGGACATGTGACCCTGTTCTCAGAGAAAATAAATCCTGAAAATAAAGATATTTAATCTGTTATATTTTAAAATATCAATTTACAAGAAGAAGAAAAAAACCTAGACGAATAAATATTGTCATAAAGGAATTGTATCTCAGCACATTAAAAAAATCAGCACTGGCTAATTATTGTCTAATATATGCGGTTACTGAGAAACTGTTAAAAGAAAAACAAGACCCTACTCTCCCCCCTTTAGACACTCTGTACGATTACTTTAAAAATATAAACAGCAGTGATGACAACACAACAGAAGAAAAAGATCCAAGTTTTAATATAGATTTTGAGGACACTACCATGCTAAATGAATCAATATTACAAGAAGAAATACTCGCCGTTGTTAAAAATCTAAAAAACAATAAAGCCTGCGGAATAGACCAAATAATCAACGAGTATATTAAGCAAACTATCGGCTGTATGGTCCCTGTGTATGTTAAGCTCTTTAATTTAGTGTTTGAACATGGCATCTTTCCTGATTCGTGGCTAGTTGGCATAATCAAACCGATCTATAAATGTGGCGATAGAACTGTTCCAGAAAATTATAGACCTATTACTTTACTTAGTTGTCTCGGGAAACTGTTTACAGCTGTTTTAAATAATAGACTGAAATTATATTTAGAAACTAATGATTTGTTATCTGAAGTTCAAGCCGGATTCAGGAAGGAGTACTCGACGAACGATCATATTTTTACATTATATGGACTCATCGAATTGCTAAAAGCACGGAAGAAAAAACTGTATTGTACTTTTATACAAAATGGTATTAATGGTAAATGTTTTAAAGTAATATATAGCATGTATCAGAACATTAAGTCATGCATTAGTGCACATAACACAATGTCGGATTATTTTCAATGTTCCATGGGTGTTAGACAGGGAGAAAATTTATCGCCCCTATTATTCTCCATGTTTCTCAATGATTTAGAGGATACGTTTAAAACTAATGATTGTAATGGCATCCGCATAGATAACTTATTCACAGATTCCACTTTGTATACAAATATTGTTCTTTTTGTGTTACTATATGCTGATGACACAGCGCTCTTTGCCGAAAATTATGACGACATGCAGAATTTATTAAATATTTTCGACTCTTATTGTACAAAATGGAAACTAAATGTAAATTGTAAAAAAACTAAAGTGCTAATTTTCAGTGGTAATAAAAAAGATTATTCCAAAAGGTTCCATTTAGGAAACACAAATCTAGATAAAGTAGAAATATACAAATATCTTGGAATTATATTTCATAAATCCAATAAATTCACTAATGCTCGAAAACATCAATATGATCAAGCTCAAAAAGCTATGTATTTTACACTTAGACAAGGAAAACGTTTCCATCTTTCCATTCAATGCCAACTTAAATTATTCGATTGTATGGTTTTACCTATTGCTTTATACGGATGTGAAATTTGGGGTTTTGAAAGTCTGTCCTGCATAGAAAAATTGTATAGCAAATATTTAAAGTTATTATTGCCTGTTAGAAAATCCACCCCATTATATATGTTGTATGGAGAACTTGGATGCTTCCCGGTAGATATAACAGTAAAAATAAGAATGATAGGATTTTGGTTTAGGATGATTACTGGGAAGCAGTCCAAGCTATCATTATTAGTGTACAGAATGTTATTGAATGATTATAATACACATTTTTATGATCACAAATGGATAGCTTTTATAAAATCAATTTTAGATAATATTGGTTGCACATACATATGGTGGTCACATTGTGAGCGTATTAATAGTGCTTCATTGTTGAAAATGTTTATTTCAACAAAACTCATAGATCAATTTTTGCAAACATGGTACAGTCATATTGACACTTCATCGAAAGCATCTTGTTACAAAATATTTAAAAGCAGTATAGCATTCGAAAATTATTTAAATTTATTAGAAAAAAAACATTGGTGCCCATTGTTACGTTTTAGAGTATCAAACCACAATCTTCCAATAGAGACAGGTAGATGGATACGTAAACCATTACATGATAGATTGTGTTTTTTATGCAACACTAACGACATCGGAGATGAATTCCATTATATTTTTACATGCCCATATTTCAACCAATTCAGACTTCAATATATACCGAAATATTATCGATCCAAACCAAACACATATAAATTTCACGAATTATTTAATTGTAAAAAAACTGGTGTCCTCCGAAAACTTGCAATATTTTGTAAACATATTATGAATACTTTCAAGCCCTCCGGCTAATAGCTTTATTGTATTATTATTGTGTATGCAAACCCAAACCAATTATTTATAATTATATTCCCATGTTCGTTTTATGTAGATATACTTATGTGAATAGTTTTACTCTGTCATCTTGTTAAAAAGTGTGAATTGTTGTATTATATATTGTTCCTCATATGCCGTGGATTACGGCCTGAGAGAAATAAATGTTCAGTTCAGTTCAGAGACACATACCCTGCATTCAGCGACTGTGAGCGACGCTAACGTTAGCGAACTCAATGACTGGTTTCCGATGTACTCATTCGGTTGAACGTGAAGCGCATGAACCAGTCTAGTGAGCGTGGTTTTTCTTTCTGCCGTCTGGGTTCATTCATTTAAACTTATTTTCCTGTTTATATCCAATTACGGTTCAAGCACGCTGTCCTGAGCACAAACCTCAGCTATCTGGGTTATCTGTCCAGGACAATTCACTTGCGTAGGAAGCGGGGGTGGGGGTGGAGTGGGGGTGGGGGGTGGGGGGTGGGGGTGGGGGTGGTGGGGGAGCATTGGGAGGCATGTGCCCCCTTTCAGATATTTTGCTTTATATTTGCTTTATAATAGTGTAAAAGTGTGCAAATATAAAAGTGTCCCCCCCCCCCCCCCCCCCCCGCTACACTTTTTGGCACCTTCCTATGTCACTGCAATTGGTTAGTAATTAGCTATTAGTGGTTAGCGAGAGAGAAGAGGGTGTAGTGGTCTTACCCAATGAATCGCTAAAACTCGCTCTGGGTTGGAGCCGGTACCGGGCTGCGAACCCAGTACCTACCAGCCTTATGTCCGATAGCTTAACCACAACACCACCGAGGCCGGTCCGTCTGGGCGAATGTAGCCTTATTTATATAGTAAAAGGAGAAACTCGCTATGAAACGTATAACGTGTTCAGGAAAACGAACGCGCCCGTGGACATTTTGACTGGTACCACCGCGTGTTCTATCACATCACATTCAATTAACATTACCGCAAAAAAATCATTCTGTTAACCTCCTACCGAATAGCAGTATGGGAGAGGAAATAAATGTTTAACGACACCTCAGCACATTGGTATACCAAAGCCGTGGTATGTGCTATCCTGTATGTGGGATGGTGCATATAAAAGATCCCTTGCTGCTAATCAAAAAGAGTAGCCCATGTAGTGGCGGCAGCGGGTTTCCTCTTTCTATATCTGTGTGGTCCTTAACCATATGTCCGATGCCATATAACCGTAAATAAAATGTGTTGAGTGCGTCGTTAAATAAAACATCTCCTTCCTTCCTTCTATACTGCATCTTAAATACTAGCTGTATTTTGATCATCATAGGGGCGGGATGTAGCTCAGTGGTAGAGCGCTCGCTCAGCTGTAGTGTGATGGGTCGCTGCGATGGAATCGGGTTTTACCTTGTCCCAACCAGTGCACTTACCTGGTGCATCAAAATCCATGGTATGCGCCGTTTTGCCAATAGGAATATGCATATAAAATATTCTTCGATGCTTTTCAGTAGAAATAGCCTATGTGGCGGCTGCAGGTTTCCTTTCTTTCTCTTTCTCGACAAAGTGTGGTAATAACATACGTTAGACATCAAACAGCTGGGGCTGGGATCTCCCTCACTCGATAGAGCGCTTGCCTGAGGTGATGGGATCGAAGGATCAATTCCCCCTCAGTGGACCCATTCTTAGATTGATTGGATCCCTCCCCCCCCCCCCACCCTGATCTAACCGGTTCCCAACGACTGGTATATCAAAGACCGTGGTATGTGCTGTCTGGAGGAAAGTGAATATAAAAGATCCCTTGCTACTAATGGGGAAAATGCAGCTGGTTTCCTCTGAAGACAAATACCATATGTTTGACATCCAATAGCCGATGGGGCTAATAGCCGATGGGGCTAATTAATCAGCATACTCTAGTGGTGTCGTTAAACAAAAAAGAGACTTTAACTTGGAGCTCCGTGTGTCACGAGTGCAGCTGCGACCGACCCCGACACTGATCCGACTGTTTAAACTACTACGCCACTGGAGTCTACCGATAAAACAGAACTCCACGTTAATGCGGGTGTCACACTGTCACGATTTTGCTCCACGATCACCTGACCATGCGAAAAGTGAAAAAATCATGAGTCCCTCGTGAAAGGTCTTGGAGCACTTGACAGGCTCTGATATAGGACTTAAGTGGTCTTCAGTGTGTCTTGAAGGACGTGAGAAATCGGCAAACTCTCACGAACATTTTGACCATGCTCAAAACAATCGTGAGAGTCAGCCGATCTACCTTCGTCGGTCAACTGCTCTTAAATGGTCGTGACGGTCGGGAGTCGCTCGTTACATCATCTTAAAGTGAACTTAATGGTCGGAAATGGTCGCGTAGCGTAGCGTAAAAAAGGTTCAGGCACGTCTCTGCCACACGCAGTCTCTGGCATGGCCAGTGGTCGAGTGTGGGACAGATAATTTACTTATTAATGGGACGATTTTGAATTATTTATAAAAAGACATAGGGGGGATTTTGATGCGTCGTTGAAATAACCTATGGTATTTAAAATAAAAATTAATTTTAATTACTTTAGTGTGACGCTTGTTTTTGACTGGGCATTTCCAAACATGGTCGCGACGTGTCATGTCATGTCATAGGGTTTTACGTGCACATTCAGAACAAGCTGTTGTAGCGCACGCCTGTCGTGGGCGCAAGAGCCGGCCTTGGCCGGCTCCTCCGTCCATGACAGGAAAGGTGGGGGGAGGGGAGAGGAGGGACCGCCTGCACTGGCAGGTGCAAGGGAGCACCAGCAGCCCGATCAAATCGGTAGCAGCCGGGTGGGGGTGGTGGTGGTGGTGCTATGGAATTTGAATGGAGCAGTTAAATGCCAAAGAGAAAAGGGTGCGCGGTGTACACGGTTGTACCACGTGATCCACTCTTCTTGCGCACGAGCAGCTCGCGAGCCGCTCTGATTGATCGCCAGTCCCACTGATAGGTCGCCAACAGATCGCAAGTAGGACGCGAATGAACGTGAATTGCTCTGATATGGTACGTCAGTTGACCGTGTATAGCTCGTTTGTAGCTCGTGTATAGCTCTTGACAAACGTGAGATGGACTTCACCTCGTGGCATTTTTTATTTTGGCGCCACATTTCCTACGTTCTCCCCGCGAACATGCACCAGAAAGAACCGTGACTGTTCCTTTATTACCTTTTTCTCACACCCAATAGCCCATTTTCTTTTGTGCTACGGTGTCGTTAAAATTCATTTATTTATCTTCATTCATTCATTTTTAAAACCCCATGCTGCTCACAAGAGTAGTATTGTGTAGTATATTGAATAAATTGACAGTATACAGGTCTAGTAATGGTCATGATAGTGGTGTGTGTAGGTGGAGGTGTTGGGGTCAGACAGTCTGGATACGCATAACACTTAAAACCGTTGCGTAAATAAACACACCTTGTTAAACTACGTCAAATGCTGATGTCAAAACAAACTAAAGTGGTATAGAAGTATTTTTATTTTATGAATAGATTAAATGAACTGCACAAATGAAATGTATCATACTGCTTTACACGAGGAGAATGACAGGATTCTTATGTAGCTAGGGTAGTAGTTCGTAACGACCTGTAAATTAATAGAAAGAACTAAATTATTGTTTGCATGGATTAGCCACAAAAGGGTAGTGTATGTCTGAGTAATATGTGTATGTTTGCGTGAATGTGTGTGAGGGTCTTTTAAAATAAATGTTACAGCTTGAGCAAAAACATTTTAAGAATTTAGAGTTTTTATTTTTACTTTTACTGGAACTCATGATAAAAATTGCCTTCAAAATGTACAACAACAATAATAAATAGTATGTTTTTGATATTTTATATTCAAAACTACTTACTCTAGATAATAAATTAATAAACCTGTAACACATTTGGATAACGTTACAAGAGAGTGAAACAAAGAGTCTGTGACGTTGAAACGGTGAAATACCCTTAAAAATAGACTAAAACTCGACTCCATAACCGTTACCTCTCAGACGCACGTGCGTTTTTAATATGATGTCGGTTATCAAAAACGGCTCTAATAGGAAAAACTATGCCTTAGTGTTTAAAAACTAGGGTTTGTGACTTTAAAATACATAAAGGAATTTACACAACGATTATCTTCAGTGTGGAATTCGCCGGTCTCCGTCGGTTTTGATATCGTCTGTCCTCGGAAATGAACGGTTCGTGTACTCCTCTGCCATTGACAGTAACTTGGACGTGATTAGCTGTTTGAAATTTTTTCTGAAATTAATAAATAAATAAAACAAATATATATTACATACAATAATAAATAACTCTTCCTAGGATTTTTCATTAGCTCACAGATCAATATGCAAACAAATTACACTGTATTAGGTTTTTTAAAATTTAAATTATGAAATAGGCGTATATCTAAAACCAACAGAAATGAATCGTACCGACTTTCTTCTGACCTATAACTGCTATAACAGTTATGGAATCAGGCCTCAGATCACAGTTATCTTCTCATTTGGTTGTTAAAAATCCGCGCAAGTAGTCTGCTGTTTGACTGTGATTATTGCATGACAGACAGCTTTGAAGTGACAACTATTTGACTGAAGTTGACAGGGGAGAGCATGTAGTTTGTAAACATGTGTAACTTGTTGACATTGAAGACTTGTTTGTGGTAATTCTAGCCCATGCAAAATGTAAAATGGGAGTACTCCGGCCAGGTTTAGTGGGTGTGTTTGTTTCCTGGGAGAAAGAGCTGGACAACAGGGGTTGTCCTTTTCAGGGAATGTTTCACCCAGGCAGGCAAAGGTACATACAAAAATCCATGGGTCTGTGGCCATCACAGACTTCACAACCGACCAAAATCAACCAGTTCAAGATCTAATCACATGATTCCGATTTAAAGGTCTTGTAAAAACCATCATTCACTTAGACGATTAATGTGTTGGTAAAATGCTCATTATATAAACGAACGTTGAACATATAATCGGATAACACGATATCCCGTAACTGTAAAATTGTTCTGGCTTTGGTATGCGTATTTTGAATGAAATGTCGAACTTCTTTTAAAACACTGTATTTCTATGGACTATATATTGTATATAACATTAATGTGAGTGTCAGTAAAAGATGGCAGTGATATAGGATCATTTGATGAGCTGTAAATGCTTTAGTTAAACGTAGGACTGAAAATTTCTTCTGTTTTTTTCTCAATAATCCGAACCCAGAGATTCGATAAAAATAATAATAATAACACAGACAACTTACAACTCTAAAGTTGGTATGTTATGTTTTACGTCATCCATGACAGCGTTTGCAATGTTGGTCACGGAAGTCAAAGGCCCCTTCAAATCTTTCTCAGCCAATACGTCGCGTTTACCTTCGGTATTTGTCAATCTCGTGCCAACAGCATCTTGCAAGATGCGTCCCATCTGGTTCCTCGTAGCTTCCAGTGGGGTCTCCATCGAGTCCCACGTTTGTGTCCAGCTGTCTCGCATCCCGGTGCCATCATCCAATGCCTCTTGTACGAGGTCAGCGACTGTAGCTACAACAACCGCTGCGGTCTGCCTCCCGATTTGTTCCAGTGGTCCTCTAGCTTTGTTCCAAATATCGTTAAAAACATTCCGTTTACGTTTTCCAAATGCGTTAATCAACGTTTCTACGATGATATCCATTACGTTGGCCGCCACCTCTTGTGATGCTTGTTCTGCGGTTTCCGCTATACTCGAATCCTGGGAAACATCTCCAGATACATGGCGTTTACCGATGAATGCTCCTCCTTGTTGAATGTCTTTTAATAAAATTCCGACCAGTGACTGTACAGTTTTTTCTCCAGCAAGCTGAAGTGGTCCCTGGATGTTTCTGAAAAGGGCTTCAAATATATTGCGCTTATAAAAATCTATCCCAGCCGTCTGCTCCTCGCCATCTCTGATATCTGCCGTGTTCAGGATTTCCAACAAACTACGTGCATCTTGAGGCAACCTAGTGTCTAGGAGGTCTTCCCAGGTGTGGTCTGAACGGGCGCCTGAGATCTCACGCTTCCTCCCTACAGCGGTCTGTGCAGCCTGCTCTATAGCTTTAGCGGCAATAGCTCCTAGACCCAACACAGTCTGCTTTCCAATCTGTTGCAGAGGACCCTTGATGCGTCCCCACATGTCGTTGAAAATACTCCTTGCCTGTATCGCCTGTACTGTCTGGCTGGCATCATCAGTTATCAAAGTTGCCGGAGAATGTTTAGAGTGTATAAGGGTTTCATCTTCCATTGGTGTTTTAAGACTTTTCAAAACTTTAGCAACTGTTGTTGGTTGATAAGACGAGAGAACGGCAATCAGACCAAGTAAAACGATCGTCTTCATTGTCAGTCTACGAAAACAAGAATATGTAAAACGAAAACAAAAGTAAAGGCAAATGGGACCGAATTTATGAAGTCTGTTTTTCTTAAACATACATGTAGGTGTTTAAGCATTGTAAATGTATATAGTTACACGCGTGTAAGACTTAAACAGGCTTTGTAAATTCGACCCATGCATATGATGTTTTCAAATATGGTGAGAGCAATTACAATTTTAATGGATCTGAATTTCTGTTCATCAATACTTGGGGTCGGACTTTTATATATAAAGTTGTTTTTGTTTTGTTTAACGCCACTACTAGAGCACATTGATTTATTAATCATCGGCTATTGTATGTCAGACATTTGCTAATTCTGAAATAAGACTTTCATGTATAGTTCATGTATGCACCTCCTAATTAATTTACCTGGTAACAATGGTATTAGCTGAAGTTACTAAATGGTTTAAAGCATTACTATATCTACTGTTCCGGAACTAAGTACATTTCAATATAATTATTTTCAATTTAAAAAGTGAGCTCACATTATTGGTAAAAAAAAAAAAAATCAATTGTACTTTTATTTGAAAAAAATACAATAGTTTTATTCCTCAACGTAAACCACAACATGTAAACTTCATTAACTACAAACTGAATGCAATTATTTTTAAAAAGCATTTTCCCTATTTATAATAATAATTAGCTGTTAAGAATGTTACACGTTTACAGTTGTGAAAATAGGAACTATTTTTGATAATTAAATTGTTTTTGCACTTAAACATCATTCCGTATATACTTATCTAATTCTACCGCAAATACAGAATAACAAAAACTGTTTATAATTGAGCATGAACATGACTGAAACACATTTTCAAAAATCCTGCCAAACTTACGTGTGATGCTTAAGGTAGGTCTACCATAAATGAGAATTTCGTTGGTTCGTGGTATTCTGTATTTATAAACGATTCCGATGTTTAAATGACGATAAGTCATACCGTACCTCAGTCTGTTACATAAGTCGGAATTCGGTGAAACGATAAAGTAGCGAAAACGTGATGCTTTGGACTGATAAAATATTTAAAATATGGGTTGTGCACAGATGTTTGTTGGTTAAGCGACCTAAATAGTGAATTCGTGGCCGGAATGCAAAACATTTCATGTTAAGGGGGACCTCAGTTAAAGGTTACTCAGATGACCCACAATATTGGCCGACAGGCATCGCAGTTTTTTCATTTACACGCAGAAGCGTTTATTAGATATACGGGACGGGATGTAGCTCAGTGGTAAAGCGCTCGCTCGATGTCGGTCTGGGGTCGTTCCCCGTCGGTGGATCCATTGGGCTATTTCTCGTTCCAGCCAGTGCACCACGACTGAAATATCAAAGGCCGTGGTATGTACTACCCTGTCTGTAGGATGATGCATATAAAAGATCCCTGGCTGCTAATCGAAAATAGTAGCCCATGTAGTAGCGACAGCAGGTTTCCTCTCTCAATATCTGTGTGGTTCCTAAGCATATGTCTGACGCCATATAACCATAAATAAAATGTGTTGAGTGCGTCGTTAAATAAAACATTTCTTTCTTTTTATTAGGCTCCCATGAATCCGGGCCGAGGGCTTGTGCTTCCCATCCTTAGAGGTTTATAAGATTTCGTTGTTGTATATATAAAACAAAAACTTTAAAAGAGCCAAAACTCTTGTCTTGTAAAACATTTTAAGGCTATCCAGTAGTAAAGTATCTCGTACACCACTAAATAGCTTGATACCCACCCTCTTACCAATATACATTCTAAGGACCTTTTTCCTCCTTTTATTTCCGTTGTGTGTTTAAACTATGTTATTGTCTGTGTGTGTGTGTGTGTGTGTGTGTGTGTGTGAGAGAGAGAGAGAGAGAGAGAGAGAGAGAGAGAGAGAGAGAGAGAGAGAGAGGGAGAGAGAGAGAGAGAGAGAGAGAGAGAGAGAGAGAGAAAGACAGACAGAGTGTGTGTGTGTGGGGGGGGGATGTTGTTGTTTTGTTTGTGTGGGGTTTTTTTTTTTGTGGGGGGGGGGTTGGGGGGTTTTCTGGGGGGTTGTTTGTTGTTGGGTTTTGAGTGGGGTAACAAGCGGGTAACTGGCATTAGGAAAACCGTAGTATATTAGGGGAAATATGAACCAATTTGCAGAAACAGCTGTTTTATATGCATCTCCCAGGACGAGACAAAACATGCAACATGTTTTAATAAATAAGTTGTGTAACATTGACTAGGGCTTGATATTGTACATCTAGCGTGTAATATCCAACAGGCACCGTTATATGGTGCACAGAGGCGTCCGTAAACAAACACAAAATGTCTTTATTTTGCATTTCATAATTCCTCACAAGTTTATCAACCTTGTATGATAAACATAGACCGTTTCATGATATTAGTTTAAGCGTCATTTGTAACCAAAGAAACTCCACAATCATTTCTGTAATTTTTTTAACAAAGTAAAATTATCTCTTCAAAAGGTTTGTTGTGTTTTTCTTTGGCGGTTGTGGTGGTGGTGCTGGAGAGGGGGTTGGGGAGGTAGCAGTTACAAAAACAAATCTAGCCCATGGAGATTACCGAAAGGTCGCATGTGTGTTTTGTGAAGATATGCGACTAACAAACACACATTCACTATATGACAAGCTACAGTGTGCGTCATTGACCAATCCTTTTAAACAGATAAGCGAACACCTATATTTTGTTTTGTTTTTTGCATGACTATAATACCTGTATATCAAAGTTGAAGATTCACATAACTGGCACATTGAATCAGAGGTAAGATGGAGTTATTACCCGCAATTTTATAAAGTTACAGTGGATTAATAAATAAATAATAATAATGTTCTTCGGTGAATATGACACTTTATTTCTTTACAAATATTTATTGTTATTGTCCACTCGGAGTCTCCGCCTTGTGTCCGTTAGTAAACTAGCGTAAGTCAGCGCCATTTAGATGATTGGTGTTTTGATTGGTCGATTAAAAGGTCATCTAAAGACGGGATAACGTTGACGTTGCTCAGATCTAACGGAGACACGTATAAGCAGATTTGAATCAAACTTCTTGCATCTTAAACAGCAAGTTGTTCGTTTATTTTGAAGAACACAATTATTTGTTCAACACTTGTTAACAATGTGCTCTAGTGATGTCGTTAAACAAAACAAACAAACAATTATTTGATATGGTTTTATTTCATGTTCCTTTCTTGAATATCATACAATTTTAAAACACATAGGGATGCGATTTTGAGTAGTTCTCTCATTTCAACAGACACCCTACAAGCCGATATATGTTTTCGCGCTGGGATGTCCTATAAAGATGGATCCATTAATTCGTTCATTTTATGTTACATATCATTTCAGAGACGTCTGGCACGATGCAGTCTATTATCCTGGCCGCGGTTCTGTGTCTTGCAGCAGTGAATGTCAACGGAGGTCACCGTCATCACCTGACGTTCGCGGACTTCATGAAGCACGTGCAGTCGACGTATGACCTCACTGACCCCAACCTCCTGCTGCTCGGCGAACTCGTCGTGGCTGCTGACGACCACACCCTCAAGGCAGAGATAGACAGACTCGGCTTCGAAAACGTCGTCAAGCTGCTTCAACGTAATTATGAGGACTGCATTTTCAATACACTCTGGCCTCAGATCACAGTTATCTTCCCATTTGGTTGACCATTGTGAGGACGGCATAACCGGCCTCGGTGGTGTCGTGGTTAAGTCATTGGACATAAGGCTGGTAGGTACAGGGTTCGCAGCCCTGAACCGACTCGCACCCAGGGCGAGTTTTAAGGGCTCAATGGGTAGATGTAACACCACTACACCTTCTTCTCTCTCACTAACAACTAACAACTAACCCTCTGTCCTGGACAGACAGCCCAGAAAGCTGAGGTGTGTGCCAAGGACAGCGTGTTTGAACCTTAATTGGATATAAGCCCGAAAATAAGGTGAAATGAAATGAGGACGGCATTTTCAATACAGTCTGGCCTCAGATCACCCATTTGGATGACCAA
This sequence comes from Gigantopelta aegis, assembly GCF_016097555.1. NCBI lineage: Eukaryota > Metazoa > Mollusca > Gastropoda > Neomphalida > Peltospiridae > Gigantopelta > Gigantopelta aegis. The sequence goes on along the minus strand of NC_054701.1, from coordinate 65,779,998 downwards.
AATTCGGAAATATATCCGTGCAAGTAGTCTGCTGTTTGACTGTGATTATTTCGTGACACACAACTTTGAAGTGACAACTATTAGACTGAAGTTTACAGGGGAGTGCAATTATTTGTAAACATGTGTAACTTGTTGACATTGAAGACGTTTCTGTGGTAAGTCCGGCCCATGCAAAAGTAGTGGGGTCTTTTGTGTAAAATGGGTGTACTCCGGCCAGGTTTAGTGGGTTTATTTGTTTAAACCAATATCCTGGGAGAAAGAGCTGGACAACAAGGGTTGTCCTTTTCAGAGCATGTTGCCCTCGAGCAGGCAAAGGTGCATTAAAAAAAATCCATGAGCCTACTGATATTAATAAAAGTTCTATAGCCACTAACGCTATATAGAAACTTATGGCGAAAATAACTGTGGTCTGTGGCTGTCTGCTCTCCCAAGTTTGCTTTCATTTGATGCCACCTATTGTTTCAAAATCTGCCATTATGTGTCTGTGTGTCTAGAGACGTATTTGAATCGACCTAGGCCTAGTCATCTTCTGCACTAATACGGCTCCCTGTGTGTCTCAATCTGTCTGCCTGCCTGCCTTCCTGCGGTCAGTCGGTCGGTCCGTCTGTCGGTCGGTTGGTCACTGTATCACAGACAAATGCACGACAAATATCCTAATGTTTGACACCGAAACACTGATAACATAAACAATATATGTTTCGGAAGTGGGGTTGGGTGGGTGGTGGTGGATGGAGGCAAGGAGAACTATCATCCGTCAGTTCTGAAGATAATGCAGTATGATCCCAATTGGAAATCACATTAATATATAATTGCAAGCCGCTGTCATCTTCCGACACCTACCCAATAGCCGATGTATTTTTCGTGCTGGAGTGTCGTTAAACATTCATTCATTTTACCGACACCTATACTATGAAGGAACTAACCACTGATGACGGCAAATGTGTTGTTAAGTAAATAGTCCTGTCTTCATAGTATTTATCTTATTTTCAGATCTGAATGACGATGACGCACACTACTTTGAAAACTATCTTTTCACAGTAAGTTTATTATCGAATTTACTCAAGTATATAACATCGACATTTACTGACATGAATGATAAGGAGCCAGGACAGTCGAACCCACAAATTGGCCCATCTCACCAACAACCACTTTTGGCCACCCCAGTATTCAAATGGTACAACATGTGAATTCAGACTATATCTGAATACTATTTTAGAAAACATACTATGTAATCCAAACGCTTAGCAGGGTTAATAAGTGCTACCCCCGGTAGACCACCTAAATAGTTATCGATCTTCTGTTTTCACAATTAATGATAATATTCCAAATGTTTCTCTTCTTCTCTGCCTAAAACATGAACCTTGCCCACTCGGTACCACCGACACCCCAGTATTGAGCAATTGACCTTCACCTTAGTCCAGTGTTGGTCCATTTCTATAGTCATATGCAGGGCCGGATTTAGACCTTGGGGGGGGGGGGGGGGGGCATTTCAGGTTCGGGGATCCCTCGACATAGAAATTAAATTACATGACAAAAAAAAAAAAAACTAATTTTATAATTATTGCATTTTTTTAATAAAGGAAGTCCTTAGTCTGGCAGGGTGGCCCGGGGCAATTGCCCCCTTATAAATCCGGCACTGGTCATATGTCATTATATGTATGTTCTTTGTAACAATGATTCAAATAACTAATTAACTGAAAATGTTCTGCAAATAAGGACAGTAACTAGGCTAAAATAATTAGGAGACCAGTAACATAGGGCCTTCTTCAGCAAGACAGGTTCCAGCCAGTGCACCACGACTGGTATATCAAAGACCTTGGTATGTGCTATGTTGTATGTTGGATGATGCATATAAAAGATCCCTTGCTACTACAAAAAAAAAAATGTAGCGGATTTCCTTTCTATATGTCAAAATTACCAAATGTTTGAAATCCAATAGCCGATAATTAATAAACCAATGTGCTCTAATGGTGTCGTTAAAAAAAAACCCAAAAAACTTTAACTTACCTTCTGAAATAAAAAAGTAAATTTTTCGTATTTTGTCTGTGACGCAGTTGTATGTCCTCTTCTTCACGCTAGTTACAGACCTGACAAAATGCTAAAATAAAATGATGGATGTGAATTAATTAGTGGAGGTAAACTTGATTCTCGTATCGGTGCCTGTTATGCCAAAAACATTATAGTTTCTTTGTTTATTATTATCACTTTGTTGTTATTATTGTTTGTGCCACCTTGTGTAGGGAATGATATGCCTTTGCACTGATCTTTGTAATATTACTTGTAATAATACAAGAACCTCGATATTTCGAATTCTTCTGTGGTATAAAGATATATATGTACGATGTTTCAATACGTGTTTGTAATTTTAATTTCCACCATTATATTAGCGAAGGAGAAGGTGTATATTATACTGCATGGTAATAATCTGAGGTCTTGTTACTTTCACAGAATCTTGGATACAGTCGTAATCGTGTGAGTAAACAATAGATTTAAATATTCTACTGTCCAGACATCACTACTGAAAATAGTGTGTGTGTGTGTGTGTGAGAGAGAGAGAGAGAGAGAGAGAGAGAGAGAGAGAGAGAGAGAGAGAGAGAGAGAGAGAGAGAGAGAGAGAGAGAGAGAGAGAGAGAGAGAGAGAGAGAGAGAGAGAGAGAGAGAGAGAGAGAGAGAGAGTGTGTGTGTGTGTGTGTGTGTGTGAGAGAGTGTGTGTGTGTGTGAGAGAGAGAGAGAGAGAGAGAGAGAGAGAGAGAGAGAGAGAGAGAGAGCAAGAGAGAGAGTGTGTGTATGTGTGTGTGTGTGTGTTTGTGAGGGTTTTTTTTATTATTATTAAAAACAAATATATCAGACTCATCAGGGGAGATAGATGGGGAGAAAGAGAGAGACAGAGACACAGAAAAAGTTTGAAAGATTGAGAGAGAGAGAGAGAGAGAGAGAGAGAGAGAGAGAGAGAGAGAGAGAGAGAGAGAGATTTTTATTGTGGCCTTACTTTACACATTCCTACTGAACTATTAAAATTCATCCTGGTTGGAAGTCGGCTCCAGGATCCGAACCCCAATACCTACCAACCTTACGTTCAGTGGTTTCATTAATCACCACACCACATATTATGTGTTATTGCAGTCCGTGAACAAAAGAGCCCGATTTAGTACCTTCATGCACTGGCTGGACCACTACGTCAACCACGACAACGACTGGTTTGACGATCTACCTCATCACATACAGAGGATCTTCAAAGATGTCAAGGCCGCCGCCCAGTCTTACAGACTGCAACAATACACCGATACCCACACCGCCGAGATACTGGAACTTATGACGCGTATGTGTTCCTGTTTCATGATCGTCAGCGTACGTCCTGGATCCTGTTTTACGAAGCGATCTTATCTGTCTTGGACACATCCCCCGGGGAATCTCGGAGAATGTGCCCAAGACAGTCGTGCTTGAACCTTCAGTCGATGTAAGCACGAGTCAAACGGTTAATTGAAGCGATCTTAGCGCTAAGACAACCTCAAGTGCATAACTATTTATTTTAGCGCTAAGATCGCTTCGTAAGACGGGGCCCTAGCAGGCACAGCGGAAGCAAGTAGAAATTGGGGGGGGGGGGGGGGGGGGGGGGTGGAACTGACTGAGATCGAGGGCGCAAAGTAAAGTTTTTAGGGGTTCGAGGGTATGTTCCTCCGTAAAATTTTGAAAAGTAGATGTCTTGAAATGCAATTTCCTGCATTGTACAAGTAAAATTACTACCAATAATATTTTGTATTCAGAATTATTAGCCGTGACTGCTACCTGTAATGGGTGTTGTTTTAGCTTCAGAATATAACTACTACAACAACCAAAGGTCCAATTCTTTATTCCAAAGACGAAACAAAGAAACAACTCTTTGATATGATTAGTAACTTAAAGAAAGAAAGAAATGTTTTATTTAACGACACACTCAACACATTTTATTTACGGTTATATGGCGTCAGACATATGGTTAAGGACCACACAGATTTTGAGAGGAAACCCGCTGTCGCCACTTCATGGGCTACTCTTTCCGATTAGCAGCAAGGGATCTTTTATTTGCGCTTCCCACAGGCAGGATAGCACAAACCATGGCCTTTGTTGAACCAGTTATGGATCACTGGTCGGTGCAAGTGGTTTACACCTACCCATTGAGCCTTGCGGAGCACTCACTCAGGGTTTGGAGTCGGTATCTGGATTAAAAATCCCATGCCTCGACTGGGATCCGAACCCAGTACCTACCAGCCTGTTGACCGGTGGCCTAACCACGACGCCACCGAGGCCGGTAGTAACTTAAAGTGACAGATTCTAGCTTTTAAACGTTATGGGGGACGGGTCGTAGCACAATGGTAAAGCGCTAGCTTGATGCGCAGTCGGTCTGGGATCGATCCCCGTCGGTGGGCCCATTTGGCTATTTTTCGTTCCAGCCAGTACACCACAACTGGTATATCAAAGGCCGTGGTATGTGCTATCCTGTCTGTGGGATGGTGCATATAAAAGATCCTTTCCCACTAATAAAAATATGTAGCGAGTTTCCTCTCTAAGACTTTATGTCAGAATTACCGAATGTTTGACATTCAATAGCCGGTGATTAATAAATTAACCATGTGCTCTAGTGGTGTCGTTAAGCAAAACAAACTTTAACTGTTTGAAGTATCACCTCCATTCCACACAAATATTTTGGAGAAAACAAATCGCACATAGTTGTAATTTTAATTGTGTCAGTTTTCATTAACCTGTATGTATGTTTTTTTTAGACTTGAGTGGGACCAGAGCTGATGAATTTGATCATTTCCTTATTAAGGTAAAATTAAAAGTGATTTTATCGCCTGTTTTTTCACAAATCTAAACTTTTTTCTTTTTTTTTTAGAATAAAAAACAAATATATGTAGGTGCAAATTACAAAGGTTACGAGTGTCGTAAACAAGATGCATTTAATGTTTTAGTTAAAATATTGTATTTATACTTCGGACAAATGTTGTAATTTTGTCAAATTCGTTGTTTTTAGTCCTCTACTGGTCCAACCGGAGGCTACTATAGGTTTCATCTCCGTTGTGTCTATCTATCTGTCCGTCTGTCTGTCTGTCCGTCCGTCTGTCCCACATATAGTTTTCCGGGTGTGTGTTTTTTTCATTGCCTTGAGCTACTGAGCTGACATTTTGTGCATAGCTTTAAAATATACTATTACAGATCAAATTTAACTTTCATGACGGTTTACCCATTTGTGACGAAGTTATGACCCTTGAACTTAGGAATATACGAAACAAAATTTCCGGACTTCAATTTACTCATTTTTCACCTAATGGCTCTTGAACTTAGAATGCTTGTTTTTTTCATGTTTTTTTTTTTTTTTTTGGGGGGGGGGGGGGGGGGGGGGGGGGGTTGTTTGTTGTTGTTTTTTGCGTCTTCAGGAGGGTGACATTTGTTTCTAATCTGGTTTATTTCAATCTAATTAAAATTAACTCCATTGTTTAATTACTACTACACCAGTAGAACTACATGTAATTTTAACCAGATTGGGTTTATTTGCGCCTGACATGATATTATAGTTCACACGATAGTACCAGTTAAATAGTTAGCGAGCGTCCGGCCTCCTGAATATGCCATTTTGACGTGATTCTGTTTGACGAACTTTAGTCCACGGCGGAGTGCAAAGCAAAGAATAATTTTTTATTTTACACATAGCTTACTTTAAAAATTTTTAATAAGTTTTACTTTTATGCATTATTTAAATCATATTTTGAAATGATTTTGACTCATTATTTTTTTTAACGTTTCTTGTTTTATTTATACGATTATATAGATATTTTTATTCATGCTATTGAATCTTATTCTTATTTATTTTTTAGCATCTAGAAGCGGAGAAAGCCATGGCTGCCCAATCACCGTAGGAAAAGTTTATTTCTTTAACACCATTAGAGCACATTGATCGATTTATTAATTATCGGCTATTGGATGTCAAACATTTGGTAATTTTGACAGTCTAAGAGAGAAATCCCGCTACATTTTTCCATTTTTATATTCATCATCACAGAGACAGGATAGCACATACCAATGCCTTTGATATACCAGTCGTGTGGCACTGGCTGGAACGAGAAATAGGACAATGATCCCAACGACGGGGATCGATCCCAGCTCGACCGTGCATCAGGCGAGCGCTTTACCTCTGGGCTACACCCCCCCCCCCACCCACCCACCCACACACACAGACACCAATCACCGTAACAAAACAAAAAAATAGTTCCAGAGCAAAAAAGTGCTTACACTTGTTACGGTTACAGATTACAGAAATAATCACACACACACACACACACACACACACACACACACACACACACACAACACACAACACACACGCACGCACGCACGCACGCACGCACGCACACACACACGCGCGCGCACACACACAGAGACAGAGAGACCGAAACAAAGAGATAGGGAGTGACAGGCACACACACACAGGCGCGCGCGCAAACACACACACACACACACACACACATATGAAATATGATAAGCAATGTTTTCAATATAAATCATCCACGACGTGTAAGTGATAATAATGTGTCTGTTGATTGATTGAGAGATAGATTTCATCGATTGATAGGTGGATGCATTAGGGGTGTGTGGTTGGATGGATGGACGGACGGTTGAAAAGACGAATGGATTAATGGATTAATTCGTGAATGGATGGATGGAAGCACATATTGATAAGTAAATGATTTATACTTTGGCAAAACCGAATATTCATCTAATCGGTTTTTTGTTTTTTTTAATAATTTATTTATTTTTCAGATGAATTCTGCCACTGAAGACACCAGTTTATGTATTAAATGAATTTCATTAAAATGATTACACGTCTACTAACTGTGTTCCTTGTAATTTTTAGTATCATCTCAGTATTGTAATTAAAATAACAGCCTAATCCACTGTGGGCGTGGGTATGGGTAATTTTATTGTTTAACCTCCCTTAGAAATATCCTGCATAGATCTGCGTGCGCGCACACCCACCTACCCCTTACCCCCACCCCAACTTGCTACCTGGTACCTTCCGACGTCTACGCAATTTTTAAAATTATTATTTGTACATGTAGGCCATTTGTGATAAAAAAAAAATACAAACTAATCGATGCCTTTGCATACGTTTTGCATAATTTAATTAAGAATATGATAATTATAATGTGTTGTCACTTGGCGTAAACAGTATCCAGTCATAATGGTCCCATGACCCCTTTCACCCTTCGCCCATTTAAAGTGACTTTAATTTACGACTTATTTATTCATCATTCACAATATACACTAAATTTACCCTTAAAGCGCATCTCTGAGCATATGTTTATTTTAAAAGTTTCTGAAGCGCCTGCATGTCACTGATCCCTCTCCTTTTGGCAAACTCAAATGTGTCCTTTAAGAATGTTGTGGTCTCCCCCCCCCCTTATAAAAACCTAGATCTGCCCCTGGCATAAATAAGTCAAACATGGAAATACATAGAGCTAAGACAAGACTTAGTGGGGCGTGTTCAATAGAATGACATCGTCTCGTGGTCGTCTGATTTTTCAACAAAACTTTGCATTCCTACACCACATATTTATCAATGAAGTTCACACAAACAATACTATAAACGTATGAATGGCTAAACAAAAGTATTCAGGGATGTATTTTGTTAAAAGATATGCCTAACTTTAATTATAAGAACTGATCAACCGCAAGTATTTTTCGGTTTATGTATACTGTAAATATGAAAAGTTAAAAGTTTGTTTTGTTTAACGACACCACTAGAGTACGGCTATTGGATGTCAAACATTTGGTAATTTTGACATAGTCGTAGAGGGGGAAACCCGCTGTTTTTCATTGGTAGTAAAGGATCTTTTATAGGCACCATCAGGGTAGCACATACCACGGCCTTTAATATACCAGCCGTGGTGCACTGACTGGAACGAGAAATAGCCGAGTGGGCTAACCAATGGCTGGGGACAGACCGACGGCACATCAGGTGCACACATTATCACTGAGCTATGTCTCGTCCCCCGGTATAATCTTTACATTTAATTATTATTATTATTGTTTTTTTTAAAGTACTAAATATGTTTGGCTATTACTAATAAGCATCTTTGAGACCTCCCCTTTAAATAACAAACTTTTAGTAACGACATTGGTAAGGGAAATAACTCTAATATCGCGGGAGAATATGAAAAGCGAAGTTATTTCCTTGTCAATGTCTTTACTAAAACCTGGTATTTGTCAAGCATTTACCGAAGAAGTTGGTGAACTGTTAAGACAGGCTGATATTCGAACAGTTAAAGATTTTATAACTAGAGATCCAGAGGAATTGTCGCAAAAATGTTCCATACCTTTCCATGCAAGTATTCGACCTACGACCACACCCACGCTGTCACTGTACAATAATCATTAAAGTTGCACTCTCGCCTCCAAAACAACTTGCTATACCATAGAATGATATTTTGTTTGTTTGTTTTAAAAATAATTTCCACGCAGTAAATTGGATTTGATATATAAAATACTAAAGATTACCTTTATTTCAGTTTGGTGTGGAGTTTTCAGCACTGTGCTTTTATTTTTAAATGCATATTCATGACAACTACACTGTCTACAGTCTACAGTTTTAATAAACTTGTGTTTTCGCTAGCAATGGGTATCATGATGATGAATGGTCTACATGTCATACAATTAACAATTGTCACTACATGAATTTTGATGTACAACATTGTATTATTTATTTATTTATTTTTATTATTATTTGTTACATGATAGAGAAGACATTTAAGTTAAAACAAACTAATTTCTATATTCAGTGAAACCTCTCAAAACCAGACCCTCTGTAAACTGGAATTCCCTCAAAACCGGACATTTTTCATAGTTCCTTTTTAAATAGCTGTACAGAAGAGAACCTCTCTAAACTGGATATACCTCTTAATATTGGGGGGGGGGGGGGGGGGGGCGAGACGTAGCCCAGTGGTAAAGCGCTCGCTTGATGTGCGGTCGGTTTGGGATCACTCCAGCCAGTGCACAACGACTGGTACATCAAAGGTCGTAGTATGTGCTGTCCTGTCTATGGTATTGTGCATATAAAAGATCCCTTGCTGCTAATTGAAAAGAGTAGCCTATGAAGTGGTGACAGCAGGTTTCCTTCCTCAATATCTATGTGGTCCTTAACCATATGTCCAACGCCATATAACCATAAATAAAATGTGTTGAGTGCGTCGTTAAATAAAACATTTCCCTCCTTTTTAATACCAGATGTTTTACTTGGTAATGAGGGTGTCCGGTTTAGAGGAGTTTCACTGTGTGTTATCTTTTGGATGCATACCAGGGCCCATATTTTCGAAGCCATCTTAGCGCTACGAAATCGTAAAACCGTCGTAGGTTGCGACGTCACTACAGCACACGCCATAGTGACGTCATAGCTTACGATGATTTTACGATTTCGTAGGCTAAGATAGCTTCGAAAATATGAGCCCTGTATATTTCTTACATGAGAATATCACGGTCTAGACAGCAGATATTTTTTTTAAATTGACACCTAGTCAGAATAAACCTTGTATTGTTGAAACCATGCCATAATTTTCTCTCTTAGATTTACCTGTTGGGGAAAAAGGAAATACATATTGCTTCTGTTTTTTCAGGATGTTGTTGCAATTCGACGGGTTCTGCTAGCCCAGTATTCAGCATTCCCTGTCCGAGGGTGTGATGTGTATGATGCTGCTGTGCTGTCCACTGCCCTGCTGTCTACAGCATGTGATGAGTATGATATAGTTTCGCAAATTACATGTGTACACACCAATGGCATATCAAACCTTTTTTATTAAACTATTAAATTTTCTAAAATCATGCATATTTACATACATACATACATAGACGGGGATCGATCCCAGACCAACTGCACATCAAGCAAGCACTTTACCACTGGGCTATGTCCCACCCCTTGAACTTAGGAGATACAATTTGTTTTGACAACTTTTACTCTCAGAATGTTTGTTTTATCCAGTGTTAATCAGCAGGAACGACCAGGGCACTAGTTCCTGAATCATGGTTGGTAAATTGTGTTAATCTGAAAAGCCACAGGTGGGTGGTCCACGGAGTGGGGGGGTGGGGGCTATTTCATGAAACATAGCAAAAATAACCCCCCTTTTAGTGCTCCACCTACATGTAGACAGAAAATACACCACACCTCTAAACTAAAATGGCACCTTTTCATATTTGCCAAAAGGTAGGATCATCCAGGTGGGAAAATGGCCCAGTCTGCCATTCTTGAAGTTACAGCTCTGATAACCATTTCAGTTTCGTAAGCTAAATTAACCATGCCTTGGTTACCGAGTGTTAATTTTTATACCTGATATGTAGTTGTATGTACTAGAAGGCTATTCATGAGTCAGTGATAGAATATCAGTTCAAAATGTGTTTATTTCATTCAATCACATTGAAAACATTGTGAATATGGAATTTCTATCAACAGTGAACTATTTATCTTTTGTGCAATTCGTCAAACTTTTGTTCTTCAGAGTAGATCAACTATTGGATGGTGGTCTGTATACAGGGGAGGTAACCGAGTTGGCTGGGGATATTGCTGCTGGTAAGACACAGGTACATTCTCCATTTATATGGTTCTTTGACCTACCTGTACCTGTTTATCTTTAGACCGATATCCATTTATATGGTTCTTTGACCTACCTATACCCGTTTATCTTTAGACCGATATCCAGCATCATTACCATAAACCCAAGACTAAAATGAGGCTATGCAGACTTTTTTTTCTCATTTAGAGAAAAAACTGCAGTCCATAATATCAGTGTCTCAAAGTACATAATATTATATGATTTTGAAGTCCACACTAATGTGATCTGTTGGAAACTGAAGCTAATCTCATATTTTAAAAATTTGTTTTGTTTAATGACACCACTAGAACACAGTGCAGGACTAGCTCTGGGTGATCAGAAAATTTTGACAAATCATCTTAAAAATGCAAAATGTATAGCTATATTCCAACAAAATATTAAATATTACACCTTTTTTTTCCTCCAAATTAAATTAAAATTTGCCGATAGTTCTTAAAATTTGCAATTGATGAATGTGGCGAGTGCCAGAGCTAGCCATGCATTGATGAATTAATCACTGGCTATTGATGTTTTTGAAGTTAAAACAAAAATTTACAATTTTATGTGAAACATTCCTATACATGTGTATTTCCAAGTTGGTAATATTTGCTTCAAGTCAGAATTCTAAAGTAAAATCCTAACATGTACTGTGCATGTATTATTACAGATTGGATTGAAAAATATCATCTTGTGCATCTGTATATATTGTTTGGTCACACATACATGTATATCAAATGTTGGTTTACAATCTTCAGTATATATTGTGTTATTTTCAGATTTGCCTTTCTAGTGCTGCATGCATTGCACACGATAACAAACAGAATGTGGTCTACATTGACACAAGTGGTGGATTTTGTGCTGAAAGGATTGCTAAATTTCTCTCAGCTCGTCAGCACTTAGATGAGGTACATAATATACCGGTATTGACTATACTTTTTATAAGTCAGTTAATGATTCAGCAAGTCTTGACGGTCACTTTTTTCAAAGCTGGGATGTATCCCAGTGGTAAAGCGCTCGCTTCATGCGCAGTCGGTCTAGGTTCAATCCCTGTCAGTGGGCCCATTGGGCTATATCTTATTCCAGCCAGTGCACCACAACTTGTATATCAAAGACCGTGGTATGTGCTCTCCTGTCTGTGGGATAGCGCATATAAAAGATCCCTTGCTACTAATGAAAAAATGTAGCAGGTTTCCTCTCTAAGACTATATGTCAAAGTTACCAAATGTTCGACATCCAATAGCCAATGATTAATAAATCAATATGATCTAGTGGTGTCGTTAAACAAAACAAACTAACGTTCCATCCAATGCTAATACTAATGGAAAGATTTAACAGGTTTCCTCTAAGAATATATGTCAAATTACCAAATGTTTGACATCCAGTAGCCGATGATTAATAAATCAATGTGTTCTAGTGGTGTCATTAATCAAAACAAACTTTAACACACTTTTTTGCTATTTTTTTTTTTTTGGCTGATGAACATCATGTTGTGATTCATTAGTCGAACATGTTAGTCTATTGCTCAAGAATAAATACAAAATATTTTGGTGTCAAACAAGACTCCATTTTCTGTAGGCTTACACTTATAAAACAGATGTTTAATGATGTCACACAAATACAATTTGCAGGCGTTCGGATTTCACGAAAGCGATTGTTTCTGGTACCAAGTTAGTACAAAATGGAGCGTGTTTGTAAAATCACAGCACCGAAATTTTGTTTCCCATAATTATTATATCGAGTATGACTATTCAACGGAACCTAAAAACAGTTTCCGATCAGTTCCCATGATCACAAGGCACGGAACCGAAAAGGTGTTTCCCATGAAATTTGAAATCCTATGGCATTGCCAGGATGATAAACATTGCAGACTTTAATAGTCTTGTGTCTAGACTAACACATAGAGGCTGTTACCTTTTGTTGTGCTGAAGAATACATTTTTTAAAAATGTTGTGTCAGACAAAACTCCATTTTATTCTAGGCCTACTCTTATAAAACAAATCTCTAATGATGTCACACAAATACAGTTTGTATGGCATTGCCTTGATGATAAATGTCTCAAGACTGTCTAGACTCTAAAGCATTGGAGGCTGCACGTTACCTTTTGTTCACTATGAAAATATATTTCATTTGTCATGTGTTATTTCCAATTGATGTGTTAAAATTGCTAAGGCTGTGAAGATATACCTATGGAAAGAAATAAGGGAACATGTGGTATGTGAGACCAAATTTAATTTACTACTAGAGTAGCAATGTCTTTATAAAATACAAAGATAAAATGTGGGACTGAATGCCAATACTGTGAGATTCACTGCTCCAGCCAGTGCACCATGACTGGTATATCAAAGGCCGTGGTATGTGCCTTCCTGTCTGGGATGGTGCATATAAAAGATCCCTTGCTACTAATGAAAAAATGTAGCGGGTTTCCTCTCTAAGACTATATATAAAAATTACCAAATGTTTGACGTCCAGTAGCCGATGATTAATGTGGTGTTGTAAAACAAAACAAACTTCTTATTTGCTGTGTTCCCTTTCCATCAGTACATTTCTCTAACTCTGCAGTGGTATTTTCTTTTGCAGTCAAACATTGAATTAATATTGCAGCGCATAAAGTGTATCCACGTGTACGACATCTTTGAAATGTTTGCTTGTTTGGAGGAAATAAAAAGTCACCTTATAAAACAGGTTTTTAAATTTATTCTGCATTCATTCATTCATTCATTTTTAAAAGAACCCCCCCCCCCCCCCCGCCCCACCACCATCTACTGCCCCTATGTGTTATGTTGCTAATGGAGAAATATAGCAGTTTTCCTCTGAAGATCATGTGTCAAAAGTATTAAATGCACTGACATCCATTAGTCAGTGATTAACAAATTAATTTGATCTAGTGGTATCATTAAAACAAAGTTCAACTTTGTTTGCATCAACTAAATTATGTACTGCTGGACAATCAAGCGGACGACAGTGGTTCAAATCCTGTCAAAGCTGGCTCACACTTTCATTCATTTTTCTCATCTATGACCCTCTGCCTACCATTCTCATTATCTTAATATAAAAAAACTTTCCAGTTTCTCCCACGATTTCGATCTGTTTTGACCCTTTCTGTCAGTTTCCTCCGACTCAGTCTTCTGAACTGTTCACACCATCACATACCTGTCTCAACTTCCTCCATGTACTTCCCTGCACCCACCTGGCATCCTTATCCTATGCTGCTAATAAAGCTGGTCTGACCCACGGCACTAATGACCACTGGTTGTAGGGGAGCATAGTAGGTAGTTACAAGTGCCTCTTAGCAATGCCAGAAGTAAAAACTGAACACTCTCCAAAATGGTCAGACTAAGCCCACAGCTAAAGCAGACAGAAAATAGCCGGTGTGTGGCATGGACAGCTACAAGAGAGAAGCACCCGTAACGTTTTGAGAGACAAGGACTAGAAAAGTTGAAAGATAGGAGCTGCCAGGTCAGGAAGAAATGAGATGGAAGTCAAAGAATAAATTGTGTAAGGTTAAAACTTTTAATTCTAGAAGGGGTGGGACATAGCCCAGTGGTAAAGCGCTCACTTGATGTGCAGTCGGTCTGGGATCGATCCCCGTCGGTGGGCCTATAGGGCTATTTCTCGTTCCAGCCAGTGCACCACGACTGGTACAACGAAGGCCATGGTATGTGCTATCCTGTCTATGGGATGGTGCATATAAAAGATCCCTTGCTGCTAATCGAAAAGAGTAGCCCATGAAGTGACAGTGGGTTTTCTCTCTCAATATCTGTGTGGTCCTTAACCATATGTCCGACGCCATATAACCATAAATAAAATGTGTTGAGTGTGTTGTTAAAATAAAACATTTCCTTTTTTTTCTAATACAAGAATAATCAAAACATTTTCTTAACAGTCGTGCTCCTTCTACAGTGGTCTGAAGCTTGTTGTTGTTGATTCTGTGGCTTCAGTCGTGTACCCAGTACTTGGAGGCCAACAGATGGATGGTAAGACAATTACATTATTATTTTTAAATACAATTTTAGTTTTGTTATGTGAATTACCAGAATATTGCATCTGAAATGATCTAGAGTTATCTGCCCTGATTGTGACTTACAGTGGAAACCCATTTGTTTTCTGTTAGTGTACAGGCCATAAAACATTACAAATGATACTGTATAACCTGTTAATGATGTCAGTGGCAGATCCAGAAAATCCATTTGGGGGGGGGGGGGGGGACAGCGACATGAGGTGGAATGCCAAGGGAACTTTGAGGGAGGTTTGGAGGGGGATCGTAAAAAAAAAAAAATTAATATATAATAAAATTATAACTATTGCAAAATTTAGGGGTGCCCCCCCCCTTAGATCTGCCTCTTGATGTATTGATAAATACAAAAGTATGTTTTATTATTGATTTCAGGGCATGGTCTGATGGTTCTCTTGGGTCAGAAACTCAAGATGTTGGCTGTAGATTTCTCTCTAGCAGTTCTTGTAAGCACTAGGACAACTTCCTCCTTTTTTTCTTTTTTACTTTTGAGCCACACAATCGCAGGGTTACCTATAGTCCTTCCCAGCCTCCATAAACATAGTTATTTTGTAAATAATTTCAATTTGATTTGATGTAAGAAGAAAAGTAAAAGTGTCTGGGAAACAACAAAAAGCAGTTTTTGTGTGCAATTTAGAAAACTATCGTCTCAGAAGTAAATAACTTGTATATAATATTATATAGTAAGAAAACAATGTTCCCTGGTGGGAAGGACTATAGGTAAAAATCATGGAGCAAAAAATTAAGTTTTTTCAAATTTTGAAATAATGACCTCTTTTCTTAGCTGACTTCCAATCACTACAAATTTACACAACTGTAATGTAGTTTGGCCACTGTAGTACCAAGACTAATAGGTTATAGTGTATTTTAAACAGAAATGTATCTACCAACTAAGATTTCCCTCAACATTATGAGGGTGGGACATAGCCCAGTGGTAAAGCATTCACTTGATGTGTGGTCAGTCTGGGACTGATCCCTGTTGGTGGGCCCATTGGGCTCTCTCTCGTTCCAGCCAGTGCACAACGACTGGTATACCAAAGGCTGTGGTATGTACTACCCTGTTTGTGGGATGGTGCATATAAATGATCCCTTGCTGCTAATCGAAAAGAGTAGCCCAAGCGGGTTTCCTCTCTCAATATCTGTGTGGTTCTTAACCACATGTCCGACGCAATATAACCGTAAATAAAATGTGTTGAGTGCATCATTAAATAAAACATTTCCTTCCTTAACATTATGAACATTGCAATATTTCAGATCACCAACAACCTGGTGTCTGGTGATGGGGGTCAGCGAACGGCAAGTTTAGGCAGAACCTGGTCTCACGTTCCTCACACACGACTTGTTCTACAAACACGGGAGGACAATAAAGTAACAAGACGGGCAACTCTAGTCAAGAGTCCCAGGATGGTAATTACTTCAATCTGTTCTTGTCAGAAGATCCTGTTGGTCTTGGCATTTCTCAGACCCTGTGGGGTGACGTGTGTGTCTACCTCTTGTTGGATGGGTGGTCACCTGAGGTTCTTTACTCATAGGATTGAACCCCCTCAATGGACCATTCTTCAATTGTTTACCCCTCCCCCATCCCAACTAATGCTCCATAACTAGTATGTAAAAGGCTGTGGTATGTGCTGTCCTGTGTATATAAAGGATATCTTGCTGCTAATGGCAGGTTTCTTTGAGGACTATATGTCCATCTGTGTATGCATTAGTTGTCAATGATGTCAACCCCCTAAAAAAAAAAACCAAAACCCAACCCCCTTCCCCCCAAAAAAGAAAAATCCAAAACAAAATCGAAAAACAAATATTTCAAATGTCTTGTGCCATTTCAAAAAAGAATTTCTTTTTATTTCAGTTAACTCCACTGTCAACAGACTTCACAATCTCAGAGTGAATGACTGCAATATTTGTCACACATAATTAGTACTTAACAGCGTAGCCATGGTAACTGCTGCCTGAAGACTTGTGAAACCAGTACTAGATGTGTCCCCGGCAAATAGATGAGCTGAGAGTGTACGACACCTAGTCCATTTGACCATAGTGTCCACATAATGCTGTTTACATGCTTGGGAGTGCCAGGACTTTTAGATCTTACCAATTCGAGCACAACAGGTTTTTCGTCAGATCTGAGCACAGTGAAGTCTTTTTAAAACAGTGTTTTTAACAACTGCTAAAAAAAACCCTGAGAATATTGTGGTATGTTATTGTTAGTCGTGGAAACATTTACAACTTACAGTGTATCCATGTCCAGGTATTTGTTAATGGACTTCTTATCAGGTGGGTGAAATGTATTTTTTAATAACAATGATAGCGAGTTCAATAAATACACACAATGTCATGTAGTTTATGATTTTCCAAGCTCAATGTCAGTTTTTTTTATTTGGTCGATGTGTTAAAAGGCACAGATCAGGATACAATATCATCCATATTCATTTGTATACAATATTTTTTGCATATTACATTATTGGATACGCAACATTTTCTTTGTGTATAGGCAATTCCAAGAATGTAGCAGACATCTTCCAGCATTGTTTATATTGTTATAGACCTGTACATACAATTTCTTGAATACAGTAGACGTCACTTACACATAATATTCCTAAAATATAAAAAACATCACCCAACACAGTACACATTATTACAGACTTACACACAATATTCAAAGAATATATCATACATCACCCAACACTACATATTATTATAGACTTTTACGCACAAACCCTAAAATATAGCAGATAAACCCTAAAATATAGCAGATATCACCCAATACTGTACACATTATAATTGACTTTTACGCACAATTCCTAGAATATAGCCGACATTATCCAACACTGTAGACATTATTATAGACTTTCCCATCAAATGAAATGATTCGATTTGGTCGTATTGCTAGTCCACCTGCAGACATCATCTCCTTGTAACACTTGGCAATGTGAACATTCGCTTCTGTTATGTGTGCATTGTTGATGTATTCATCAAGCTGGAAATACAATAAATATATTTTCCGTTACGTAGTCATGTTTGTATTCATATTCCAAATAACAGGGATCTTGGATCATTGTCTTTACTTGGTTAGGGAGAGGAGACTTTTAGCTACCATTTCTTGTTCCAGTCAGTGAACCACAACTGGTGTATCAAAGGACGTGATACGTGCTAACCTGTCTGTGGGATGGCACATTAAAAGATCCCTTGCTACTAATGGAAAAAAATGTAGCGGGTTTCGTCTCTAAGACAAAATGTCGGAATTATACCACACAAAAGAAATCTTTAGCCAATATTCAGACATTTCTGAAGACTTCTTTTAACAGTATATATATTTTAAAATGAGTAAGTAATAAATGAACAACCAAAAATATACAAAACTAGCCTGAAATTTCATACAGCCTATCAAACAGTTCGATTTCCTTGCAGTAGTACATTAAAAAAAAAATCATGATTCATGTGAGATAACAAGGTACTCTTGCCCTTCCTTCTTGTTCTTGTTTTTGTTTCAGTTGTAAGGTAAGAATGTTGATCTTTAGAATGAACAGGACATGAGGAAGTACCTCACCCTTTGCTTATAAAACTTAACATTTTTTTTTTTAATCTCGAGTTATGAATCTGCAAATCAGTGGCATATAAGCTGACTGCAGCAGTTTAGAAAAGATGTAAAGTCTGAACACTAAAAATATTTGTGTAAGTATGGACCTACAGGCAACCCGCAACCATTTGTTTTGTCGTTGCTTGTTGTAGCAGCTTAATATAGTCCAGTTTAGAAAATAAGTCCTCATTAAAAAATATTACAAAATTCAGATATGCTTTTTGAAATCTTTCTTTGATGATTACACGTAGATTGACCTCTGTAGTATTTAAACCATTCGCCAAATTGTTTATTGTATAACTTCAAAAATTGCAGAAATCAAGTTATTTTCTAAAAAAAAATATTTCGCCAAATTAAAATAAAATTCGCCAGTTGCTTTCAAAATTAGCAACTGATGAATTTGGCAAGTTCCAGAGCTAGCCCTGTGGATGGAGTAATTAATGGTGGTGTGTAACCTACACATGCAGGTTCCAGTAATTAATGGTGGTGTGTAACCTACACATGCAGGTCCCAGTAATTAATGGTGGTGTGTAACCTACACATGCAGGTCCCAGTAATTAATGGTGGTGTGTAACCTACACATGCAGGTCCCAGTAATTAATGGTGGTGTGTAACCTACACATGCAGGTCCCAGTAATTAATGGTGGTGTGTAACCTACACATGCAGGTCCCAGTAATTAATGGTGGTGTGTAACCTACACATGCAGGTCCCAGTAATTAATGGTGGTGTGTAACCTACACATGCAGGTCGCAGTAATTAATGGTGGTGTGTAACCTACACATGCAGGTCGCAGTAATTAATGGTGGTGTGTAACCTACACATGCAGGTCGCAGTAATTAATGGTGGTGTGTAACCTACACATGCAGGTCCCAGTAATTAATGGTGGTGTGTAACCTACACATGCAGGTCCCAGTAATTAATGGTGGTGTGTAACCTACACATGCAGGTCCCAGTAATTAATGGTGGTGTGTAACCTACACATGCAGGTCGCAGTAATTAATGGTGGTGTGTAACCTACACATGCAGGTCGCAGTAATTAATGGTGGTGTGTAACCTACACATGCAGGTCGCAGTAATTAATGGTGGTGTGTAACCTACACATGCAGGTCCCAGTAATTAATGGTGGTGTGTAACCTACACATGCAGGTCCCAGTAATTAATGGTGGTGTGTAACCTACACATGCAGGTCCCAGTAATTAATGGTGGTGTGTAACCTACACATGCTGGTCCCAGTAATTAATGGTGGTGTGTAACCTACACATGCAGGTCCCAGTAATTAATGGTGGTGTGTAACCTACACATGCTGGTCCCAGTAATTAATGGTGGTGTGTAACCTACACATGCAGGTCCCAGTAATTAATGGTGGTGTGTAACCTACACATGCAGGTCCCAGTAATTAATGGTGGTGTGTAACCTACACATGCTGGTCCCAGTAATTAATGGTGGTGTGTAAATGGTGGTGTGTAACCTACACATGCAGGTCCCAGTAATTAATGGTGGTGTGTAACCTACACATGCTGGTCCCAGTAATTAATGGTGGTGTGTAACCTACACATGCAGGTCGCAGTAATTAATGGTGGTGTGTAACCTACACATGCAGGTCGCAGTAATTAATGGTGGTGTGTACCTACACATGCAGGTCCCAGTAATTAATGGTGGTGTGTAACCTACACATGCAGGTCCCAGTAATTAATGGTGGTGTGTAACCTACACATGCAGGTCGCAGTAATTAATGGTGGTGTGTAACCTACACATGCAGGTCGCAGTAATTAATGGTGGTGTGTAACCTACACATGCAGGTCCCAGTAATTAATGGTGGTGTGTAACCTACACATGCAGGTCGCAGTAATTAATGGTGGTGTGTAACCTACACATGCAGGTCCCAGTAATTAATGGTGGTGTGTAACCTACACATGCTGGTCCCAGTAATTAATGGTGGTGTGTAACCTACACATGCTGGTCCCAGTAATTAATGGTGGTGTGTAACCTACACATGCTGGTCCCAGTAATTAATGGTGGTGTGTAACCTACACATGCAGGTCCCAGTAATTAATGGTGGTGTGTAACCTACACATGCAGGTCCCAGTAATTAATGGTGGTGTGTAACCTACACATGCTGGTCCCAGTAATTAATGGTGGTGTGTAACCTACACATGCAGGTCGCAGTAATTAATGGTGGTGTGTAACCTACACATGCAGGTCCCAGTAATTAATGGTGGTGTGTACCTACACATGCAGGTGCCAGTAATTAATGGTGGTGTGTAACCTACACATGCAGGTTGCAGTGCAATGTACATTCAGTTGGCCAAAAAAGAAAATGTTGAATGAAGCATAAACCAGCTGACTGACTCACATCCATCCAGCAACACTTTGCGATTTCCTGCTCACAGTGGTTAATGGTCTCAGAGAGCGGTTTCATCACGCAGATGAAGTAGATGTCCGAACACCCGTATCGGTAGTTGTGCTGGTGGCGGAAACACAGAAGTGCCTCGAATTCACACTCGATTCCCGTTTCTTCCAGTACTTCCCTCTTAGCCGTGTCAGCCAAATCTTCACCTGATAAAATATCAATAATTATTATTAAAGGGACTTCTAAGTTACATCAGGACACATCTGTGAATTTACAATGGAGGACTGAAGCTTGTTCATGGTGGTGAAGTTTGTCAAACTAGGACAGAGTATATTCATTATCCAGATTTTACAGTGAAAAAAATGGGAGGGGAGTGATTATTTAGTCTCCTAACTTAGATTATGGGGAGCCATTAAAATGAATAAACTCCATCATGTGTGATCATGTGGGATAGAAAAAGTACACTCGAAGTGGGGAATATTTCGACCCTGGAAGGGGCTTGCTGAGTCCCAGGGTTGAATTTTCCACCACCTCAGGTGTACTGTTTTTTTACCCCACATCACTGCATATGATGGAGTCTTTTTTCCCCATCCATTCAATAAATAAACAATCATTTTACACGAACAAAGATTGCTGAAAAAATTACTTCTTTATTTGACCATTTTATCATAAATAAACTACACTATTATATTTGCTGTGTCTGTTTCATATGATAAATAAAATTTAACACTACAAATTAACAAGATATCTTTTATAATGAAGGTTTTAATAACAAAATATTGATCTAAAACTAACCAACTCGCATTGATATGACGTCATATATTACAAACGACATAATAGGCTACTCCCCATGTTAAACGCAATAATGTCATAGCCTATAAAAAGACAGATTTATTCCGTATGTGCTGACATCATGGAATGGATCTGTCTTGCATAACTAGGGATGGGAGGGAGAATATCTCGTCTTTGGCTGCTTCTTGGCCAGTGAGATTTTGTGACAGAAACAAACTGTAAATAAATAAATAAATGCAGATTAAAGAATCCATGTAGCTATGTGATTACCTTTATCAGCGTGTCCTCCTGGCAGTTTCCAGTTGGGTTTTGATGCAAACTTTTCCTGGATGGCAAGGATCTGGTTTCTACTGTTCACCACAAACCCAGCAACACCTGGAAGGCAAGATCTCATGAGAGATGTGGGGGAGGGGGTGCAGTCATTTCATTATGAAAATTCTTGTTAACATACAGCTAATTTCATTAAGCAGGTTCATAGCCTTAAAGACCAAACAAATTGAAAGACTTTTACCTGCCATTTTCAAAGACTTTTACACAGCAGTCAAAGACAATAGAATGCAATAAAAATACCAAATCAGTTTGTTTACATTGCTGTCCATGGCAAGAAATTGAGGTGGGTTTTTTTACATGCTTCATGACAGATTAAACCTTGTATCTGGAAAATATCAAATGCATGCAGCTGTAAAGATATCATCATTGCTTTGGCCATAATTTGTGAGAATTTAAAGACTTATTACAATTAATAAAAATTATTTTGTAAAATTCAAACACTTTCAAGGAATTTAAAGACCGTTACAAACCATGTTAAGGCATACTGTCCATTGCTGCCTTCATGGAATACAGTAACTATTAATGGTCACTACAAAATAACCTAGAGTCATATTTTTAGAAAAAGAAAGAAAGAAAGAAATGTTTTATTTAACGATGCACTTAACACATTTTATTTACGGTTATGTGGCGTCAGACTTATGGTTACGGACCACACAGATTTTGAGAGGAAACCCGCTGTCGCCACTACATGGGCTACTCTTTCCGATTAGCAAAATGGGATCTTTTATTTGCGCTTCCCACAGGCAGGATAGTACAAACCATGGCCTTTGTTGAACCAGTTATGGATCACTGGTCGGTGCAAGTGGTTTACACCTACCCATTGAGCCTTGCGGAGCACTCACTCAGGGTTTGGAGTCGGTATCTGGATTAAAAATCCCATGCCTCGACTGGGATCCGAACCCAGTACCTACCAGCCTGTTGACCGATGGCCTAACCACGATGCCACTGAGGCCAGTATTTTTAGAAAAAGTACAAAGAAATGTTGAGATAGAAGACAATTGAAGTTAAAGTTTGTTTTGTATAACGACACCACTAGAGCACACCAATTTGTTAATCATCAGAGCTACATGTATATTGGATGTCAAACATTTGGTAATTGCAACATACAGTCTTAGAGAGGAAACGCACTACATTTTTCCAATAGTAGCAAGGGATCTTTAATATGCACCATGCTACAGACAGGATAACATATACCATGGCCTTTGATATACCAGTTGTGGTGCACTGACTGGAATGAGAAATAGCTGAATTTGTTATTTTATTATAATTCTTCTATTAATGAAAAACAAGCTTTGTAAATTCACCCCAAGATTGTTCATAAAGTCTTACCTACATGAAAACTTTGCTAAAGTCTTGAGTATGGCATTTTAAGTTATATAAGTCCAGGATATGATTCAATAAAGATAGCTCGAAATATAGATTTTTCCATACATGTATTATTCCATAATCGATGTCTCTGTTACCTATGTACTGATTGGCGTATTCCGGGATCCCACTCGGCTCCTTCAGTGCAAGCCACTGACTCAGCATCACATAGCCCGGCTGTGCATGATGGAAGTCAAATCCCAGCTGAAAAAGAAATGAAGCTGCACAGAAACAAAATATCCTATGATTAAGCCTAACAAAATATCAGGGCATAAAATTTTAATTTTTCAGATAACCGATATGCCGTTCATGTGGTTTTAGTGTTTACATGAACAATTTTCTTCAGTAGTTCAGATACAAATAAAATGTAAAAACAGTGACAAAATTAGCCAATACGTCTTTTTCGAATTTCTGATGAACGATTACAGCTTTTGCATGAACAATGTCGGTATTGGTTTTGTATAACTGACAGACGAACCAAAAAGATTTTCGTGCCAAATTTTATGCACTGAATACTGATTGCATTCAGGTGATATTGTTTTCAAATGCACAACCAAAATAAATTTTTCCAAACTGCAACAGAATGAAGGCTACAGGTGAATTATGTTCACTTATGAAGGTGTGTTTGTTCAAATGATATCTAGAAGACAAGTTATTTCCCAATAAAGTCTTCAACTGGTATATAAAAGGTAGTGGTATGTACTGTCCAGTATCTATATAAAAGTTCCCTTGCTTCTAACTGGAATAAGTAGTTTATTTGACAGTAATGGGTCTGTTTTCAGTACTCTAGGCCAAGTGTTGCAATTAACATGCATACATGTACATGCACACTTCATATGTACATCACCACTACTGGCATATCAAAGGCCGTGGTATGTACTACCCTGTCTGTGGGATGGTGCATATAAAAGATCCCTTGCTGCTAATCGAAAAGAGTAGTCCATGAAGTGGCGACAGCGGGTTTCCTCTCTCAATATCTGTGTGGTTCTTAATCATGTCTGATGCCATATAACCATAAATAAAATGTGTTGAGTGCGTCATTAAATAAAACATTTCCTTCCTTCCTTCATATGAATGTAAGATGCCAACCTGTCCCCCACCCCCACCCCATACCCCCAATTAAAGTCCAGGGATGACTGCCGAGTTTTCAAATTCCTCAATGCATATTCTCAGGTTTATTGTTGCAAATGTTTGTGGAGCCAACAAAGTAGAAAATCTGTGACAATAAAACGAAATTGTCGAAATTGGAAATGTATTTAGGATTTGTCCTGTTGCAGTATGCGATTTGATTAAAAATAACCATAAAAAACATCACACCTGTTTATGTCAGGTAACCTCATTAAGAACTTTAGCAATGGGCTGGGTTAACAAACAATTAGTAGGTCTTAAACTGATCATGTACTTAGCTTCATCACCTAACATGTATGGACAGAGAATAACTGAAGAATGTTAATTGCTGGCTTCAAAATTAATAAGTATTCAACAAAAACCTGATGGTGTCATTACTAAACCCACATTGTTGTTTGTTTGTGCTAAAATGTATTTCTGACTTCTGTAATTTGTGGCAGAATATCAGTGGGTTTACAGTCACAAACATTCAAGAACAAAAATCTAATTAGATTTGTTATAGTAGATGTGCCGAATTAAAATAAGTGATATATGAATACAAAGATTAGTGGTAGTCATATTTTCCTATAACAATCATTAAAGGGAGCCACAAAATGTGGCTTTCAACCGACCAAAACTCTATTTACGTGCCTATATCCAGTAAAGGTTCAGGCACATCCATCCCGATCGCCACCTCCAACAAATGTTGGTCGTATCGATCGGGACAGAATGACTTATAATTAATGCCAGTCAATTAATGAACACTGCAGACATCATCCATGCAGTCTTGTAATTCCAGTAATCACATGACAAGGATGGTATATGCTTGGAACACCTTGAATTGGCTGACTGATACCAACCAACCAAAACTCTATTTATGTGCCTATATCCACTGAAGGTTCCGGCACGTCTATTCTGATCACCACTCCGACAAATGTTGGTCGTATCGATCAGGCTTTCACAAGGAGATGGCCTTTACATAGTTCAGATTTGGTTGAACACCACCACTAGATTACCTGCATGTCAAACATTTGGTAATTCTGACAGCATATAACACTACCTTTGATCTACCAGTTGTTGGGCACTGGTTGGGATTCTCCTATTAACAAAGCATCTTTTAAAGCAAGAGCTCTGCTAACTGAGCCAAATCCCTCCCAACCAAGGTTCATTGTGCGTGGAAGGAACATAACTATATTGTGTTGTATGCAAGGTAATCCTAGCAATATATTTAAGCATAAAAATATTGGCAGGCCTATGAGTTAATTAGTTACCTCGACCAACTTTGGAATCAGAGTCGACTGATGGATGCTAACCTTTATCCACAATCCTCGAACTCCCATTTCACGCCATTTTGGAATTGCCACTGAAATTTAGTTTATGCCAAATAAAAAATTGTTGGTTATCCAATCATCATTGTGTTACATCGCTTGAACAAAACAAAAAAAAGACTTGTATGAATGCTTATGATAATACTTGAATAGATATGTGTTTATATTAATAAATAGTAAAATATTTCGAGCGATTTATAAAACAAGATATCCCAGTTTTTTAAGTTAAATAGAAGGAAAAGTGTGCAATGCATGACATTGATATTTCATACAAAACCCGATTAATATGTTGCCTATTGATGGTAAAATATTATTGGCAAAAAAAAATTGTAATAATTTTGGTCTGGAAAATTCCTTAACTATTAGGATGAGCAACTCTATACTTCACAAAATAATCTACGATACTAGAAACTATATAAATCTACAAACCTTGAAGGTTTTGGTGAAACTCTTCATCATCTATTTTCTGTTTGTCAGTCTCTATGGTAATGCCATTATATCTAAAACAAAAATCATGGATGTAACACTTTACTTCTGGTAGGAAAGAAGAATTTGGTTTAGTGACATACAGGTAAAAGTGATAGACCCTAGTTTATAAACACCACAGCTTATGTTTTACTATTAAGAGTCATTTTTGATAATTGAAATCAGACACTACTTAAGATTTTATTGTTTACAGGAGCGTAGGCTAGGGGGTTCGGGGGGTTTGAACCCCCCACCCACCCCCCCACTGAAGCAAATGGTCTGCTTTCAGAACTAAAACATACAGATTTATACATATGGAGTTTCTGGTGGTGCAAAAACAAAATAGAAAAAGGTCCACTTGGTTCATATTCGAACCCCCCAGGTCCAGATCATGCTACATCCCTAGTTTAGATACATCTGATGTGTTTTTGGTCATCCTGGTGTTTCTAATATCTTGAAATGCATTTCTCTTATTCTTAAAAAGCCACATACAGGTAGGCTACATCTGGGAAGTAAGGGTCATGAAGACGAGTTTAAGTCCATTTTTAAGGGTATTTTCCCACTTCAATATCATTCACAGACTCTCGTTTCACTCCGTTTCATTTCTTTTCAACTTATTTCCGTGTTTATATCCAATTAAGGTTCAAGCACGCTGTCTGGGCACACACCTCAGCTATCTGTCCAGGACAGTGGGTCAGTTGTTAGTGGTTAGTGAGAGAGAAGAGGGTGTAGTGATGTTACACCTACCCACTGAGTTGTTAAAACTTGCTCAGGGTGGAAGCACTATTTTAACTCTACTGTAACTTTATTCAAATGTGTTACAGCTAGGTTTCTAGATTACTCAAACAGTGTCCATTTTCACGGAATGAAACTAGAGTCTGCCACTTTAATCATAATGAAAATTTTCGAAAACAACCAGAGGGGACTATAGGTTTCATCTCCTTCCTTCTGTCCGTCCGTCTGTCTGTCCCACATATAATTTTCCAGATGTTTTTTCCACAATGCCTTGAGATATTGAGGTGAAATTGTATGTATAGTTTTATCATGTATTGTTACAGATCAAGTTTGACTTTCATGGCAATTTAACCATTTTTGATGGAGTTATGGCCCTGAACTTAAGAGATATGAAAATTAGTTTTCTGGACTTTTTTCAGAAAGCCTCGAGATATTGAGTTGAAATTTTGTTTATAGCTTCATCATGTACTGTTACAGATCAAGTTTGATTTTCATGACAATTTAACTATTTTTGTTAGTTATGGCCCTTGAAATTAGGAGATACAAAAAATTCTTAGGTTCGGTAGGGGACATGTATTGCTTTAGCAGTACTCTCAGAATGCGTGTTACTGTGTCCAGACATACATGTACACATACCTGTCTTTCTGGACAAGGAAGCTTTCTGCCATATCTGCCTTGTTCAGTCCATATACACTTTAGCAAAAACTGGATATTAAGCATCCGGTGGACTTGTTGGTATAACTATCAAGAACCTGTCAAGGATTAAGAACACCCATGCAACCAATCAGCTGTAGGAACAACACGGTAATTACTGTAAACATACAGAAAATGATGATTACTTTTATGGCTATGGAGAATTGCACCATAGTCTCCCATGTCATACCCATGCCATTAAAAACATCTGTTTCTAGTCACAAACTACATGTGTATTTTAAGTATCTTTGTAAAGAGTATGTACAAAAACTGTCTATTAGATGATTTGTATGATTGAAGTGGAACTAAATATTCTGTATCAAAACTATTGACCTTTGAAATGTATTAATATGACAATCATGATTGCAGAAAGAAACTAAAAAGCCCACCTACATGTACATCAGTCCAGAGTTGATTATAATTACCTGCTTTACTCAAAATGAGAGCAGTCACATCAGAGTGCAGGTCAGCCACAACTGTAGAATTTATATGTATATGTAGATCTGTCAACTGTTCAAGTGATCTGCTGAGGTGAGGTTTAGCCTAAAGCACAATTAGCAGCAAATCATGTACCCATAGTCCACTTGTTGTGTTTGTAAATAAACAATTTTATAATTACTAAGTTCACTCTCTTTTCACAAACAAAAAATTAGAAATTATATCTGAAAGGTTAAAATCAAAAGTCTAATATATAACAGAATGTTTGACTCCAGTTTAATGGTTTTAATCTAGTCCTTCCCGTTCTTTGAAAGCTTTCTTCATTTGCAATCTGTGTCGGTTGGTTTTCTTCTGATGCAGACGACTCTGTGAACGCTCTCTTTGTCTCAAAGCCAGGAAACTGTTTTCTCCGTTCAGACAGAAGTCGACTTGCTCTTGTAACCTCTCTCGAGCTCGTCGGCGATTCTTATCCAGGGATCGAGTCTCGTGACACTGAAAAAATAGGTGCAAACTTCTTTTTTCCCAAACTGGAACAGAAAATTGTTGGAATGAGAAATTGCCCAATGGGCTCACCAATGGGGATTGATAATTGACCGACTGTGCATCAAAAGAGTGCTTTATCACTGGACTACATCCTGTTCCCAAACTGGAACACGTATATAAAACAAATTACACATACATCAAGGGCCGTGGAATAGGGGACGGGAATGCAGGGGTCATGCCCCCCAACTTCTCCCTGTTATTGTGCTCACAATACAGGAAATGTCAAATTTGAACACCTGAAATTTAAAATGTTCTCAGGAAGCATGTCCCTGAAGTAGTTTGAGCCCTTAATTTGGCTTAAATTTCCCTCCCCCAGGCCATCAGATTGACAGTCCCCCCTATTTTCAAATTACAATAACAGTGCCCCATTATATCCAACTTTTAAATATAAATACTTTGCAGGCCCTGTAGATGTCTTAATTACTGGTTTATAAGTATGGTGATGCAGTACATGTACATTCAAGGGTAAACTGCAATGTTCACAATTCATTTCAGCATTCAGCATTCATCATTCAGTGATTCTTATGTAAAATCTTAAGTAAAATCAATTAACACTGGCACTGTTTTTGCTGATGCAACTCCAGTGAAAGCCTCAATCACAATTATTAAACATAGTCAAATATATATATTTGTTTTTAATTTATCAATGCTTTTAAGACTGCTGCTGCCACTTCATGGGCTACTCTTTTTGATTAGCAGCAAGGGATCTTTTATATGCACCATCCCACAGACAGGATAACACATACCACAGCCTTTGATATATCAGTCGTGGTGCACTGGCTGGAGCGAGAAATAGCCCAATGGGCCCACCGACGGGGATCGATCCCAGACCGACCGCGCATCAAGTGAACACTTTACCACTGGGCTACTTCCCGCCTCTTGTTAAAAGAAGACTGGAACCAATGGCTGCTGCAGGAACATTGGAGAGCTTACCTTGACTGTAACTCCTGTTGGTATGTGCTGCAGTACCACGCAGTTTGCCGTCTTGTTAACCGACTGCCCACCGGGTCCACTGCCTCTCACAAATATCTCCTTTAAATCCCCTTCCTTCAACTCCAGGAAGACATAAGTCTTTTTTAATACCTCACAACTCAAGGTGGTACTGAAGTTCCTGACAACGAAAACAGTCGGTCTAGGAATCATCAACACATTTGTATTTCCTTTTGCGATAAGGCAATTTGGGAAGGAGTCAAAGTATTTACGACCACTGCTGATAATGCATCGGAAGAATAGTAGACTATCTCTTGAGATTTTGTGAAAGTAATCAAGTCTGATTGTTTGAAGAAGGCACTTGATGTTTGGTGTTAGCTGAGAGAGAGATTTTAGGCAGATCATCATAGGAATGTCGTCAATACTCTGTATCTCTGGTAACAGATTAGAAAATACAGTATGAATTGAGTTCCTTACAAAAATTAAATAAACATATTCCTTAAAGCTGCTGTCTGTAGGCTATTTTCAATATGCATTGTGTTAAAATTAATTTTCTGTGTCCTATTGTGCTCCTTTAGCAAAAGGTTGTTTATCATTAATTAATGAGCTCCCTTTTTTACAGAATTTACTTGATTTGTAGTAGTGTGGAATTTCTCATGTCGTATTTGAACAAACTTTAGCAGAGTTGGAGCAGAGGGTACTCCCGAGGATGCCCTGCTGTTGGCATAATCATTATATATGTAGCATAAAACAGCACAAATTGTAGAAACTAGTCACGACGTCATTAAATTATTAGTTATGTACTAAAACATCTTTACCACGAAAAATGCTCAATTTCCTACTCATGGGTTACTAGGCTACCCAACTCCAGATTCCCATCTTATAAGCCTGTTTATTCCTGTACATAAAAGGGGGGAACTGGATGTAGCCCGGATGTAAAGCGTTCACCCGATATGTGGACAGTCGATCTATGATCGATCCCTGTCGGTGGTGTTACAAAGGTACATGTATGTATGTACTATGTAAAGTAAATCTGAACACTTTTCTTTCTGCGACAACCCCTAATCCAAAAACATCTTCATAGTGAAATTAACAAAGTCATTCACTTTAACACTATGGCCTACAATGGCTATATAGCATGTTAGGGTTTTGATAACAGCTGTTTATGAAGACATACTGTAAGTTTATTAAAGGCATAGTGGATTTTGTTTCACACCAGGGATATCTTGATTAACGATATTTCTAATAAATTTAAAATTGATTAGCAACAAAATGTTTAATGTTTCAAAATTGTGTGAATGATCTCTGAAACTTGTGTAGCAAATCCTGACGCGATACTGAACAAATATTCCCTGCATACACCAAGTAAATGATGTGTAAGATGGAGACTAAATGACTAGAGACAGCAGCTTTAATGAAATGAAAGGAATATTAGTTTAATGTCACCTCAGCTGTTTGTGTCCAACTTAATTATGGTAATATACATGTACATGTATATATTATTATATATATATATATATTTACCTAACAAAATTAACCAACCATTTACACATTAATTTTGTCAATGTTGTGCACATCACATTATATTACTACATTATTAAATCATAATAAATTCTCAAAACAGAATCCAGTACATATTTTGTTTGTTTTTTAAAATCTCATTAATACTATAAGATACTTTAGTTTCGCGTGGATTTATTTTCGCGTTTTTCGCGTTGGAATAAAATTTGTGAAAATAAATTACACACGAAATTAAAGGCTGACGAAAATTGGACATTTAAAAAGAAGAAAAAAGTAGTCTCATTCAATCAGACCATAGTCGGGCCGAGATCTTGTTAGTTTCCGTTTCATGGGAATAGTAGTAACAATGCAACACTTAAAACTTTAAATTTAAAAACAAGCAAAACACCAATATACAATGTATAAACTTGTACAGAAAAATATATTATAAGATAATAAACAATACTACATTTTGTATGGTTTTCTTTCATAATTGATGGCGATGAAAGCAACACACGTGTTTTAAAAAGGAAGTAAACCTCACAGTATGTTAAAATGTGGAAGTGAAAGTAATCTGGGGTGGGCTTCTACAGCGATACAATACTCATAGTTCATACTGGGCCTTTACATTAAAGGTTTTGCCTGTTGGTCAATCACAAACCATAGTAAACAAGTATTTTGACAGTCAATAAATATTGTTTAAATGAAACTTGAGCTAGCATTGCACCTTCACATTTTGTTTTGTTTTCGGCTTTGTTTTTATAACATGTTTGAGGATTACGAAAAAGAGCACAGGGTAGCCTAAGCACCTTATGTAAGCTTACAGTATTTTGTAAACAATAAATGTCAAAATTATTGACTTCAGTTTATTTACTTTTTTATTGGGGTAAAGCATGGCAAATTCGCGAAAATAAATGCTCGCGAACGGACTGATTTTCATTAAATCGCACCAATTTTATCCCATGAAAATAAAGTATTTTACAGTAGTATAATTCCATAGTGTTGTACAGTGTATCTTTATCACTGTGACATCAAAACTGTAATTTTAAAATATTTTCAACATGCAGTTTATGTACATTTTAATAGCTGATTAAAACGTTTAAGCCATATATCATTACTTTTACATATCATTTGTGAATTTTAAAAAAGGGGTGGGGAAAGAGCAAATTTATTGATTTTTACATTTGCATATATATACTGATATAGGCTACTTCACTCTTGAATATTAGAATTGTAATGTGCTGATATTCTGCATAATCAGTGGTTTCCCAAAGAATCTTTGTAAAATTAAAAAGTACATGTCTAAATTGAATAATCTAGTTATCTACTTCAAGTTAAGGGCCTGCTTATAACCACAGTTCAAGATATAACCTTTACAGTTTACTCTTCATAAAAAAAAAAAAAAAAATTATAATAATAATAATTTCAGGCAGTGAACTATGTCTGGCTTTGCTAGACTTTGAGCCTTTGAAAGGCCCGTGGAAAAGTTGTTTATTACACACAGTGCATCGTACATGTAAAATTTAATGAATAATGATTATGTAATGATTACAAATCATGATGATCAGAAAATATAAAAACCAAAGGCTCTGTGGTCATATGTTTTGATCATCCGGATGTAGTTCACAATACCGGAAGTGTTTACACCAGCGAGAATGTCGTAATAAAGTATAATCCTAACATTAATAATGTATTATTCTAGCTCTATTTTAATACCATATTTCTAATAACAAATTTCATAACGTTTTTCTTTAATTTATGCAAAACTTTAAATTAACAAAACTAGAACCTTCACGACTACCAAATCCCGCGTCGATTGGCACAAGTATCAACAGGAAACAAACAAAGCGCAAACTTCAAACGCAGCGCTTTTATTTTTAATGTCAAATTTAATTCATGCACAATCTGCATTCATTACAACTAGTGCATCTAGTACGTAAGTGTAGGCACTTTTAAATCTAGCTGTTGTTTGATTGATATATAATCAGTGTATACAAAAACAAAAGGCCATTTTGCGACTGACACTTGAACTCACTTGAACTTGGTCATATTCTGTGCCAGTTAATCATTCTCAAAATGACTCAAGCCTGGCTTTGTTGAGTTGTTATTTGGAGTAATGCTTGGAATGAATGATGGTTTATGTACAAAGCTAACATACACTCCAAAACACGGAAAGAGTTCGACCGTACCCCTCTACATCAAAGACTAAAGAACTCTAACCCTAACCATTGAAAAGGGGATATACCATATGGGTTGCACTCATACCAAAAAGACTATAAAAACAAAATGTGTTTTATTTACAAACTACGATAAATGCTATTGGAGTTTGTCTTGTTGATGTATCATGTATTTTGTAACGGCTCGAACTTAATGACTTCACCGACAGCAATTGACTATCAATATGAATTGTCATCAATCCAGGGCTTGACCAATGCAGTTTTTTGCCGATGGATAAACATTATTGCCATCGGTTGAAGCGACTTGATTTTTATATTTGTTGCCAAAGTTACTGGTTCAAAATTGCTGTCGGTAAACATTTTGCTGACATCAAAAACAAAATAATTGCCGTAGGTAACAAATACTTAAGTTCGAGCCCAGTTGTAAATGTGTGAGTTCAAATTGGCCATATTGCATAAAGTTTACACAATATTCTATTCAGTTTGATGACAGATTTATATACCAGATTAATGGTTCCTGCATGTTTCCCTGCAAATAATGTTATCCAGGGCTTCTAGATTATGGTAGCCCCATTCCCATGACTAGTGATATTCAATGTTGGGCTAGTAAATAACTACTATTGCCACGCCCGACAGCTAGTGATATGTTTTTGTCAAATCTATTTTGTAAATATGAATATTCTGCCCCCATCCCCACCTCCATTTAGTGTTTTTAAGCTCTTTTCTCCCTCTTTAGGTGACATATCTGATTGTTACTATTATTTAGTAAAATTGTATTAACTTAAAGTAAAGTAGGGCTAGTGATTTTTTAATCATGGCTAGTAAATTTTTAAAATCACTGATCATGATCCCATAGCCAGTGGATTGTATAAAAATTCTAGAAGCCCTGCTGTTATCTGATTTATTTTTTTCTATTTATTTTAACATTAGTAATCTTTTGCTTTGGGCTTTTAAAATCAAGAATTCTAAAGCAGTGACAATGAATAATCAGACTGGTTTTTGAGGGGTACGAGTAAAATTCAATCTGAGCGGAGCTAAATATTGATCACACTTTCACGCTAGATCTAATTTCTTTGAAGAGTGTGATTGTTCATGCTCCTAGTCCTGCATTTAAAAAAAAAAATTAATGTTAGAATAATTACGATTATTATTTTTTAATTTTTTTTTAAATCTCTCAAAATGACTAAATTGTTGTGCTCAAAACAATATTTAGGTTTCACAGGCATCAAAATAAGTTGTGAACAGTCATTCAGATTACAAGGAAATTACCAATTAATGTCAAGAAAGTTGAAAAAGGTGCTTTGTTTGCCTCAAAATCATATTTAATGAAAACTTTTAACTTACAAAGCGGCCCATAATTTATGGTAATCTATATACATGGGTTAACACATTCTATGTTTATTTCATTGCCTGATTTCATCGAAATTTAATATGGTACGGTATTTGTATTGTGTGTCAATGATCATTTACATTTTAATGTGTTTGCTCCATTTCAGGTAACCAATCATGGAACTAAAACAGCCAACTGGTAGCAACAAGTCTGATGAACAGAAATTAACTCCTGCCCTTAAGACTGACCAGGAATACATGGATGAATTCTTTTCAGGAATTTCTGTGGAAAGACCCGTAACTCCAGGACAAGATTCCGACCCTGTTGAGGCTTCCACTGCTCAAAGACAGGTTGTCCTATCTAAGGAGACCGCTGATGTTAATCAGGGTAAAACAGAAACTCAAATACAAATTGATGTGGACAGTAGAACAAATGATGAGGGGAGCTTGAAGCAGAATGATTCTGTAGTGAAGGAGCAAAGTGATGACATGACAGCAGAAACAGCAAATAATGAGACAATTATTGTAGAAGAGACTGGTTTACCTGCTCACCCCTCTGTAGGATTCAGTGTTCCAGATATTATTCATGATCCTTTATCTTCTGGACAGCAGACTGGTGAGGAGCCCATGAGAGGAACTGATAATGAAGGAGTAGCAAGTGATGAGGCTCCTTGGGGAGGAGCAGGAGACCAAAATGGCAATGAGCCTTTCAGAGGAGCTGGTGGTGCAGGAATAGAAAGTGATGAGGATCCAAAAAAAGGAGGTGGTGAGGCAGTATTGCAGAGTGACAAGGAGGCTAAGGGAGGAGCTGGTGGTGTACGAATAGAGATTGATAAGGATGTTTTGAGAGGAGCTGGTGATACAGGTGTACAGAGTGATGAGGAGCCGATTAAAGGAGCTGGCAGTGCAGGAGAACAGAGTGATGAAGAGGCTATGAGAGGAGCCGATGATCAAGAACATCACAGTGATGAGGAGCTCATGAGAGGAGCCAGGGATGCTGAGCTTGCAGAGCAAGATAACGATGGTAAACTCGGTGAAGTCCTTGACGAGGAACACCACGCTGCAGCCATCAATATTGTCCAAGAGCTTCTAAACCAAGCTCTAGAAAACAGTGGAGGCTCTGGTTATGGAAGCAACTCTGATTTTTTTGCTAGAAGTGAACATGTAGAGACACCGGTGATGAATACTAATAGAGCTACTTTTGACTCTGAAAGCATTCCTGACAGAGTTGGGCAGGTGTTAGATGCTGATCTTGATGGTGCTATTCACAAAGAAATTCCTCAAGGTGAAATTATGATTGGTAGTCCTGAAGATGGTCTTGTCGGCCAACATGTGAGTGAGTCTCACAGTGTTGAGAATGATGTGCAGATAGAGTACATGGAAACTAAGGAAGAAAATATTGACAGTGAAGATTTTGTCACCAGGCAACCGGTTGATGGCTGGCGTGGATCTGCATCAGATCTGGCACAAGATGAGATGATAGAGCATGTGGAAATAATTGAAGAAGAGTTACTTGATGGTGGCAGACAGTTGACTAAATCCACACATGATGATATCTATGATGAAGGTAACAAACTTACTCCAGGATTAGAAAATAGTCAGAGCCTTGACTTGGAAGATCATGTAAAGAATTATTCAAAGCTTCCTTCACCAGATTTGCCAAGCAGAAGTGATGATGATGATGACGATGGTTACGAAAAACCAATATGTTATGGAGTGAAAGAAAGTTCAGCAGGGCTTCAGAGATTTGTAGAGTTTGGTCATTCTGAAGTAACTACATCTAAAGGTGTGTCAAGCCAGAATCTGGATCAGCAGTATTCAGATCCTACTGTGCTGGATGACCACAAACCTCTTGGCCATGTTACAGAAAATTTAACTGATAGTGACTGGTCAGAAAATGAAAGAAAGCAATATTCTCATGATCCAAGAGTACAAAAAACAGGAAAACAGGAGGAAGAATTTGAACCGAGGTTAGCCAGACAAATTCCTAGTCCATCTCCTGTTTCTCCAAGCTCAGAGTATGTATTAAAACCTCCAAGCATACCTACTAGCAGAAGTAGGACAGACTTCTATGAAACTGATTATATCCCGAGTGATAAGACAAAAGATATTGGTAGGAATTATGATACCTCAGAGGGTAACTTGAGCTTGGGAGGATCATACTTGACACATGGGCATGACAGAGATGAACTGTATACAAGGTCAAGGCCACTGCTGACCAGTGTCCATCAGAGTGCGAGCTGGAGTCCAGGTGTTGCTGTGTCTCCACCTAGCTCTGGCCCAGTTCCAGGGTTCAAGTCTCTCCAGGATCAGCAGGTAGGTCGTTTTACTTCAACCTTTATTACAATGTCAAGGCAATCAGTGTGTGGTTACCTGTATTTATAGATTCCGGTGTTCAGCACCATTCCTTAGACCAAAAGTACACGCACATGTCAGTTTTATAGTAACAGTTTTTAGTGTAAATTCGAATTATCAGAGTAAATTCATAATGTGAATGTTGATTTTCCAAACTTAAAATTAATGTTATTAGTATTAAGATTTATTTTAGACAAAACAAAAATGTCATTTACAATTATGGCCCTTATAACCATGACGGTGATGTTTATAATGTTAAGTAGATAATTATTTAGTGTGATGTTTATAAATGTTGTGAATATAAGTGAATATAAATTGTAGCATTTATTAAAATGTTAGAAATTAACAACGAAAAAATAAACACTTTGTGATGAAGTTGAATTTAAATCTTGTGAGGATTGGGTGGGGGGGAGAGGAGAGGAGTTGTGTGTGAAAGATAAACATTTTGTCTTGTATCTATCTCAGTTATCGTGGCTGCAGATGTTCAAGATACTGGAGAAGCAGCACCGCCGGGAGTTGCAGTCACAGTACGTTGAACATCAGCGACTCATCGAAGGTATCCAGGTGCAGATGGAACGCGACCTGCAGAAGCAGCAGGAGTCGCTCCACCAGCGTCTGGAGGTTCACCGCGAGATGCTCAACGAATCCTCCACCTCCAGCCTCTACAACACTGGCGATAGATACTGTGGGTATAGGTGAGTTCTATTTACACTTTACAACACTAGCGATAGATACTGTGGGTATAGGTGAGTTAACAACACTGGTGATAGATACTGTGGGTATAGGTGAGTTCTATTTACACTTTACAACACTAGCAATAGATACTGTGGGTATAGGTGAGTTAGCAACACTAGTGATAGATGCTGTGGGTATAGGTGAGTTAGCAACCCTGGCGATAGATACTGTGGGTATAGGTGAGTTAGCAACCCTGGCGATAGATACTGTGGGTATAGGTGAGTTAGCAACCCTGGCGATAGATACTGTGGGTATAGGTGAGTTAGCAACACTGGCGATAGATACTGTGGGTATAGGTGAGTTAGCAACACTGGCGATAGATACTGTGGGTATAGGTGAGTTAGCAACCCTGGCGATAGATACTGTGGGTATAGGTGAGTTAGCAACCCTGGCGATAGATACTGTGGGTATAGGTGAGTTAGCAACCCTGGCGATAGATACTGGGGGTATAGGTGAGTTAGCAACCCTGGCGATAGATACTGCGGGTATAGGTGAGTTAGCAACACTGGCGATAGATACTGCGGGTATAGGTGAGTTAGCAACCCTGGCGATAGATACTGCGGGTATAGGTGAGTTAGCAACACTGGCGATAGATACTGCGGGTATAGGTGAGTTAGCAACACTGGCGATAGATACTGCGGGTATAGGTGAGTTAGCAACACTGGCGATAGATACTGCGGGTATAGGTGAGTTAGCAACACTGGCGATAGATACTGCGGGTATAGGTGAGTTAGCAACACTGGCGATAGATACTGTGGGTATAGGTGAGTTCTATTTACACTTTACAACACTAGCGATAGATACTGTGGGTATAGGTGAGTTAACAACACTGGTGATAGATACTGTGGGTATAGGTGAGTTCTATTTACACTTTACAACACTAGCAATAGATACTGTGGGTATAGGTGAGTTAGCAACACTGGTGATAGATGCTGTGGGTATAGGTGAGTTAGCAACCCTGGCGATAGATACTGTGGGTATAGGTGAGTTAGCAACCCTGGCGATAGATACTGTGGGTATAGGTGAGTTAGCAACACTGGCGATAGATACTGTGGGTATAGGTGAGTTAGCAACACTGGCGATAGATACTGCGGGTATAGGTGAGTTAGCAACCCTGTCGATAGATACTGCAGGTATAGGTGAGTTAGCAACACTGGCGATAGATACTGCGGGTATAGGTGAGTTAGCAACTGGCGATAGATACTGTGGGTATAGGTGAGTTAGCAACCCTGGCGATAGATACTGTGGGTATAGGTGAGTTAGCAACCCTGGCGATAGATACTGTGGGTATAGGTGAGTTAGCAACACTGGCGATAGATACTGTGGGTATAGGTGAGTTAGCAACACTGGCGATAGATACTGTGGGTATAGGTGAGTTAGCAACCCTGGCGATAGATACTGTGGGTATAGGTGAGTTAGCAACCCTGGCGATAGATACTGTGGGTATAGGTGAGTTAGCAACCCTGGCGATAGATACTGTGGGTATAGGTGAGTTAGCAACCCTGGCGATAGATACTGCGGGTATAGGTGAGTTAGCAACACTGGCGATAGATACTGCGGGTATAGGTGAGTTAGCAACCCTGGCGATAGATACTGCGGGTATAGGTGAGTTAGCAACACTGGCGATAGATACTGCGGGTATAGGTGAGTTAGCAACACTGGCGATAGATACTGCGGGTATAGGTGAGTTAGCAACACTGGCGATAGATACTGCGGGTATAGGTGAGTTAGCAACACTGGCGATAGATACTGCGGGTATAGGTGAGTTAGCAACACTGGCGATAGATACTGTGGGTATAGGTGAGTTCTATTTACACTTTACAACACTAGCGATAGATACTGTGGGTATAGGTGAGTTAACAACACTGGTGATAGATACTGTGGGTATAGGTGAGTTCTATTTACACTTTACAACACTAGCAATAGATACTGTGGGTATAGGTGAGTTAGCAACACTGGTGATAGATGCTGTGGGTATAGGTGAGTTAGCAACCCTGGCGATAGATACTGTGGGTATAGGTGAGTTAGCAACCCTGGCGATAGATACTGTGGGTATAGGTGAGTTAGCAACACTGGCGATAGATACTGTGGGTATAGGTGAGTTAGCAACACTGGCGATAGATACTGCGGGTATAGGTGAGTTAGCAACCCTGGCGATAGATACTGCGGGTATAGGTGAGTTAGCAACACTGGCGATAGATACTGCGGGTATAGGTGAGTTAGCAACCCTGGCGATAGATACTGCGGGTATAGGTGAGTTAGCAACCCTGGCGATAGATACTGCGGGTATAGGTGAGTTAGCAACCCTGGCGATAGATACTGCGGGTATAGGTGAGTTAGCAACCCTGGCGATAGATACTGCGGGTATAGGTGAGTTAGCAACCCTGGCGATAGATACTGCGGGTATAGGTGAGTTAGCAACCCTGGCGATAGATACTGCGGGTATAGGTGAGTTAGCAACCCTGGCGATAGATACTGCGGGTATAGGTGAGTTAGCAACACTGGCGATAGATACTGCGGGTATAGGTGAGTTAGCAACCCTGGCGATAGATACTGCGGGTATAGGTGAGTTAGCAACCCTGGCGATAGATACTGCGGGTATAGGTGAGTTAGCAACCCTGGCGATAGATACTGCGGGTATAGGTGAGTTAGCAACCCTGGCGATAGATACTGCGGGTATAGGTGAGTTAGCAACACTGGCGATAGATACTGCGGGTATAGGTGAGTTAGCAACACTGGCGATATATACTGCGGGTATAGGTGAGTTAACAACACTAGTGATACATGTTTTGTGTATAGGTGAGTTCTACTTCTGACTTTTACAACACCAGTGATAAATTCTATGGGTATACATTTGTGTAGGTGAGTTAGCAACACTAGCAATAGATACTGTGGGTATAGGGGAGTTCTACTTCTGACTTTTTTAACATTAGCAGGCCATCAAGTATCCTACTTTTTCCTGTTTATTCCAATTTTTTTGATGAGTCCCTATTTAGCCCTCTTTTTGATGAAAATTCCTATTTTCCCCCTCTTTTTTTGCACTTTTGACCAGTTTCATTTTAAAAATATTTTTTTTAGCGACACCATATTTTTTCTCTTCACACCATTTGCTCCAGATGACTTGCTATGGGCATATTGTGATATCTGTGGCATAATCATTGAAATCTGAATATGCAGATGGGATGCAAGGTTACAGGCTTCCAGTTATTAATTTTCACAATGCAATATAAAGTCCTCTTATTTATAATTTCTGAATTTATGGATATGTTTCTGTTTTTTGGTAATATCTGATCTTGTTGAATGCTCGAAACTAGAAGGTTGAAAGGATATCATATGGCAACCCTTTCAGTCTAGGCCTAGTGACTTTGAGCTACATACTAATTATTTCTTTAGTTCATTATCTGCAGGTAATGGTGCTTTTGAGTTAGCTTGCATGCAGTTGCTCCAGTGAAGCCTGATAAATGCTCAGTTTAGCTTGCTAGCTGGTGGATAGTTGTGTTACCTTGTGTGATGGTTAACTATGCATTGAGCTACATACTAATCATTTCTTGTTTTAAACATGTATAGGTTCTGGTGGTGGTCTGCATGTGATGCTGCTTCCTAGATAGTATAAAATCTATTGATGTAATTGCATTGTGTATATACATGTATGCTATTATTTAAAGTTTTCAGCAAACACATTGCAGTAATTGGACTGATCTGTGATTGACCATGATCCTTTTTCAACTTAGGCATACTAAATCATTCATTGTTTCATTATGGGTGGGCAGGGTGGCTATTAGGGGAGTGAGAAGGCCATTAAAAACCTTCAGCTTCGATCTCGGGTGACACTAATATATATCACCAATGCAGTATATTACTTCTCATAACCAGTTGATCATAAAACTGAATTTCCCTCTGGTTACCTACTTTCAGTTTATAATGTGGTCATTAACTGTTTTAAAATGTATAAAACCATTGGAGAGGATGGCTGTGATAGATTAAGGTCTCCTTTAAACAAGGTTAAATAAAATGAAAAACAATTAGTTATCATTTCAGTTATCTGCTCATTGTATATTGGTTCCTATATTATATAAAATATTGAAGAATGATCATGGAACAGTCAAAACAACTGCTAAATTGGGTGGGTGGGTGGGTGTTTGTGCAAATATCTTACATTTTCCACATTTCTCATCACGTCTAAATTGTACGAAGTCAGGCTGAAGCTGTTAGGGTTACCTTTGATATACTGGTGTATGGTGTCTAAGGAAGTAGGACTTCAGTGCTCATTTGCAGGTTGTGCTTTGCTTACTGTAACAAGTATTCTATTAAATGTGCACACCTGCAGTATCATAATTATTTGACATATTTCTACCAATTCAGTTAGCACACAGCTACTAAATCCAGCTATATTATCCAGTTGATCACATACACATACACTGCCATTGCTGCTGTTTTTGATGGTGTCACTGGGTCAGCAATGCCTTGTTGTGGGGGGTTTTCAGTCAACACCCCTGTTATTTCAGAGTTAAAATTTGATCTTGTAACTTGTATTATTCAGTAGCATAAAAGGAATACTGCATTGTGTTGCTTTTTAAAAGTCTTACTCCAAAGAACCAAATTCAACCACTGCATTGTCTGAATAAAAAGTGGTGGATCGGGATGGCTACAGGTAGTACTAAACCAAATAACTTCCGGCTGGGTCAAAGTGCGAGGTGCACCGAACTTTTGATAGAGAAGTGAACACCACAAGTCCTGTGATTGGTTATACATGTGAGTGTGTTGGTTGTAAAAAATAATAGTTTCATCTGGGTAAAAAAAAATTGCAATTTTATTTCATCTAGTACCAATGTGTCAAGTAGCCTTGTGCTTGAAACATGTATGGGGTACCTGTAAAAAAAAGTACTCGAATTTTGTGCGAAACTAGGGTAGTCATAGACGCTACCCGTTATCTCAGAAACGAGCAGCTTGACCCCCATTTTTTTCTGATTCATTTTAAGTGTAAGGGGTGGTAGTATTTATATCCGTGGCGTTTACGTCGGTTGATACGTTGCAGGTAGGAGTTTAAGCCACATATGTTACTATTGTCGTCTATGGGATTTGATTTGGTAGTATACACCTTACAAGGGGTGTTGGGAGGCCATCTTAAAACAAAATAAGTGCCTATTTTATTCCTATTATATACACATTGTCTTATTTTCCTGTATTATTATCTTTTTAATGGTTTTCTATTTCCATATTTAGTTTTTTGAGATGGCTCACTCACTTGACCCCTGCAATATTCTCTATTTTGGGACATTAACTTTTATGCAAAATTCCAATTTTCTTCCTATTTTGTGGGCAAAATTCCTATTTTAACCCTATTTTCAGGCAACAAAAATTCCTATTTTCCCATTTTTTTGACCCACCGCCTCACTTGACGGCCTGCATTAGTGATAAATGCTTTAGGTCTAGATCCATGGGTGTAGGCCTCCAACCGCTACACTAGCAATAGACACTATGTGTATGGGTGAGTTGTTGTTCTGACTTTACAACATTTGTGATAAACACTTTGGATGCTCAACAAATCCTCGACCTCCAACCTCTACAGCACTAGTGATAAACACTGTGGATATCGGGGAGTGAGCAACACTAGTGGTAGACACCTTGCGTAAAGGTGTTCAGAAACACTAGAAACAGACACTATGCATATAGGCAGACCGTGCCATGAACAAAATTGGAAGGAATGATTAATTGCTCCCCTAACTTAGCTTGTGGGGAGCCATTTACCTATGGGTATAGGTGAGTTGAGCAACACTGGAGATAACTGTGAGTATAGGTGAGTTCTACAACACTAGTGCTTCACATGGTCACACAATTAAAGGGGTTAGTTCCATTCAGGAACACAGTGTATTTATTTTTATATTACACATAGTTGACAAAACAAAAATGTCACTGCTCAGTTTAATTTCTTGCTTAACACATGTTTATTTTTTGTTATTTTTATCATTCATTCATTCATTCATTCACTGTATTAGCTGGGGTGTTATTCGGCATTAATTTGTTCAGTCATTCATTGACAAATTAAACACACAACAGTTATAAAACTCTTTTATTATTTTGTCCATCAGATTAACAGCTGAGGATGCAAACATATCATCCATCCATCCTGG
The DNA here is from genome assembly GCF_016097555.1 of Gigantopelta aegis. Classification (NCBI taxonomy): domain Eukaryota; kingdom Metazoa; phylum Mollusca; class Gastropoda; order Neomphalida; family Peltospiridae; genus Gigantopelta; species Gigantopelta aegis. The sequence goes on along the minus strand of NC_054701.1, from coordinate 65,736,492 downwards.
TGAGGAATCTATAGTTATCTCCTCCTCGTCTATGCCTGTCCGGCGTGCCCTGGACCGGGATTTCGACTCGAGAACCCCATCACCAAACCGAGGCTTCTCATCCCTGGACAGCGGACTCCGTGTCTCATCGAAGCAGTCTCCGAGGAGGTCACCCAGGAGGTCACCGAGGAAGTCACCCGTCTCTGAAGTGCGGCTCGATTTGACTGGAGAGAAGATGCTAAGAGGTGGAGTCTACAGCACACCCATGCCCATTTCACGAGGAAAGAGTGCGTCAAGGGTGAGACATTTTGGCAGGCCTCTGAAAATGTGCAAGAATGATTTTGCATAACCTTTTTTTTTTTTTCAATAGTGCATTAAATTTAGTACATCATTTACATGGATGAAATGAGATATACAAAAAGGAAATGGGTTGCCTGAATTTATATTTGTGTAACTCATAAATGGGTGGCACAGATTTTTAATTCTAAGAGGCCTGTTTGTATGATTTATACTCAATTGATTTCTGTCACTTCACTGTTTAAACAAACCTGATCATACACTTATAAATTTGTGTTTTCTCATATCATCTAATGAAAGCAAAATGTATATATACTTAGGGGATATATAACTGTTACAGTACAAATTGAACGGTTTTTATAAAAAAAAAGTACATTGATACTCCTGGTGCCTACTTAGCACAGCGCTACGTTTCCTTTTCAAACTATTATTGATTAAATGTACATGCATCAAAATGAATGTGCATCCAAATGTGGAAAGTTCTGATGACTAGATGATTAAAATGATTTCTTTGGTATTTAAAAAGAAAACTTACACAATAATTTTTGTGTAAATGTGAAAGGATATGCAGTGTTTAGAATCCCTGAAAGTTCTGACATCAGTTTCTGTTTTACTCTTTCAGTCGTATACCTTGAAGTCTGAAAACAGAAGTCACAGACGAAGTCCGCGTGCTTCATCTCCTGAAGTTGACGAGCTGTTACACAGAGACCTCACAGACACCAGGGTTGAGAGTCGGACAGACACACTGGGCAGTCATCGGAGTTTGGATTATGACAGTTCTTACCTTTCGCCAAGGTGTGTTTTATGCTGGCTAATGCCTTAATGCCAGCTAATTTGCATCATCTAATATTTGTACAGATGACTTAAAGGTGTGCTTAATCCAACGGCTGGAAACAACAATTGGTTATGTCCACTGTGCAAAAATGAGAATAGTCTGCTATTTTGTATGTTTTCAAACAAAAAACTAAATAACCAGTATTTACTAACTAAAGATTACATTAACATGTTTATCATATCACTACTAAGGAATAGCATTGGGCACGCCCATTACATAAATCACATATTTTGAGACATAAGTATGCAAATATTTAGAACATAAGTATGCAAATTACATTATTATGCAAATTATATACCGAAAACGTAGAACTATTTTCACCTGTCAAAATTGTTGACAAACAAACATGGCGTCTTTTGAAGTCGGAGATAGCGTTACTATCGATAAAAAATGAAGTGCTACAATCAAAGCAACTCTACCTTCCGGTAATTATATAGTTATGATTCAAGCTGAATTGTCACCAGAACGTTTAGTTAGTGCAAACAGGGGATAGGGTAGATCCACGGACATCGAAGCAGACGCCACAATCCGGCAGGCCCAAAAACAAAACTCGTAGATTTGTAGAAGTAGATGATACGATGATTGGTAATGTCATTACAGAAAATGAAAATAAGAATACTGCCAAAAAAAACTCTATACGACATGCGCATTTTTGAAAACTATCTACAATCAATCAATGAGTCCAGACCAATACATGAAATGCCCCCCAAAGAACTCGATGTAATTCTGTGCAAGTTTTACATCAGTGTACGAAAAGAAACCGGGGGACATTACGAACCGAACAGTCTTACCTCTTTCCAAAGCAACATCATAATAAATGTGGCTCAGCCAAAAAGTCCTGTTGTCCCCCTAAAACGACGAAGACTTATTTTCGACAGACTCAGACTGAACTTGATGAAGCCCTTAAATAGGTCAGTGACGTAGATAGGCCTATGTCTGACAATGACGTAGTACTCGGTAAAATGCTGCGAAAAGTTATTTTGAAAAATTTGGCTATTGTCAATTATTTTATTATAATTTCATTGTTTATATATAAAACTGTTAAATTAGTATTAAATTGTTTAAATAGCTACAATCTTTGTTTCCGCTTTTAACCTAGTTTCAGAAAGCATAGATAACCTTCAAGGTGTATTGACAAACCGATTATCAGCTGAGTGATTGACATGTACATGTATTCATACGTCATAACAGATTGTTACGTCCGAGCGTTGGGGTTTTGTTTATTAATCATTTAAGTGGAAAATAAACAAAATTGACAGTGATATGATAAATAGAATTCGTCACTCGTATGTTTTAATATGGGAAATATCAACCTCGGCCTGTTAATCTGTATTTGTCTCGGCAGAGCCTCGACAAATACAGATTAACGAAGCCTCGATTGATATTTCCCATATTAAAAAATACTCGTGACGAATCCTCTATATCTGTATCTTGATAGTGCACATTATTAGAGAAATTATTTTTAAAATTGAAGACTCACTCTGTTGCAAATAATTTTACAAATAACTGCAAAAATGCACGTGTTTCAGTAATTAAGGTTTGCATAAATTACTGATTTTGCAATAATTTAAAAAAATGAATATACTCTATATTTCTGCACCTGTCAAATCAAAATTATTTCTAGAGTAAATAAACCCGGAAAATTAATAATTTCTATCAACATTTAAAATGTTCTGAGTGAGCAGAAAACTTCAAAAATTGCAGAAACCCACTGCAGTTATTTGATAACAAAATATTATACATTACACAAACATTACACACATTTTCCCGCCAAATTAAAATAAAATTCACCAGTTCTTAAAATTTGCAATTGGCGACTGGCAGAGATGGCTTGATTTTGACCATCCACTTGTTTGATGTGTCACTGAACGGTCTGTTTCCACGTATTACAGCTCCAAGTTACGAGAGAAGCACATCAAGGCGATGGCTGACCTGCGGTCGTATTACGAGTGCGAGATCCAGGACCTGCGAGATGCTCTGACCGTCGCGAGTCCTGTGAGAGAGACAGCGAGGGAGAGGATCCTACAGGACGAGAACCAGGAGATCAAACGGCGGTGTGACGACCTCGTCGAAGAAATACACGCCACTAGGATGTACGAACACCGCATTCTACACATTCTTTCTTTCTTGACATTTTATAATACAGTGAAAATCTGCTATTGTGATCATCGGCAGGACTTAATTGGTCTTAATAGTGGGGTGGTCATAATACCAAATGACCAATATTCGGAATGATGATTGTTTGGTAAATTGTGATTGTATATTTTACGTCGCACCCTCCTTCCCGATTGTTGTTGACAATTGCGCAACAAAATCAATGGGTGGTGATATTTATATTGAACTGCTAGAATAATCAAGTGTCAAGCCTTCCGTTATTTGTGAGCTTAGTCCCATTATTTTCTTAATTACTACACAATAGAGAATAACAAGTGTATGAACAAATGATACCCTCCCGACATTTTAGGATGTCTACTGCCCCAAAGGTAATACAAATGTGTGAATTTTCCAGTAAAATAAACATCAGACGTGTGAATTTTCCAGTAAAATAAACATAAGACTATTTAATTACTTGTTTGACTAGAACACAGAACTATACATTATTCATTGCTTGTCGCTTGTGTGACATGACTGGTAAATGCTGTGATCACATTTCTGGGGTCAAAATGCACTGAAACGACTATTGGGTCTGACTTTACTGGTCATAATCCTTACTAGCAGGTGGTCTTAAAATATTGGTCTTTAGAGCCAGGGTGGTTGTTAGGTGGGGTTTCACTGTGTGTGTGTGTATATATATATATATATATATATATATATATATATATATATTTATTTTTTAGTATACTCTATGTGTTTGTTTATTTAAAATAAGCATATTAGTAGCCCTTAAGTTTATTGGCCAAACAATTGAAGATTATATAAAATACAGCTGACTAGACTACCTGTTAAGTTAAACAAAAAAGCAAAACAAAATTCACATTTGTATCAGAATGTGTATTTCAGTATTAAAGAAATATATAAATGACATGGTCAGGTTTGGATGGTCATTGGCTAATTGCAAAATATGAATAACCATGAAGCTAATTAAAATGTTTTCCAGTTTGTTGATCTTTTATTAATGTTTTTTTTTTTTTTTTTTTTTTTCAGTCGGAATCGTGAACTAGAGCAGAAAATCCAAGGCCTTGAAATTCGTGCAGTAAGTTAACATGTGTATATTTAAATTTCCAGTCAGGGAATGTGTATTTCTTCAGTTAAAAATATCCAGTGCAATACTAACATTTACACATTTCTCTAATGGGGTCAAAATTAACATGACATGTATATTTAATTAACACATAATTTCCAGTTTCATAAATTCCAGTGTTAAGTAATTCGTATCTGAAATTCAACATTTCATAATTATCTTCTACTCTAGTTTGTGTTTTGTGTTTAGCTTAGAGTTTGCAGGTAGACTTGTGCCAGGTAATTGTGTCTATTATTCTCTGTAAAACCGTGATTTATTTTTCAGAATGACTATGCTGATCGCTATGACGACTCTCAGAGAACTGTTCTGTCTTTGAAAAATCGTTTAGAAGAGCTGCACTCCTATGCAAAAGATCGCGACCAGACCATTGAGGAAATGGAGATCAAAATGAAGGAACAGGCGCAATCACTGAAAGAAGCATACAATGTGTGTACTTCAAAGCTTGCCATGTTTTCATATTAATATGTTTTCATGCTTGTATACCATAAAAAGTTCATGAAGGCTGTTCTGTGCACTCTTTAGCTAATTGGCTTGTGCACATGTTTTGGGTTAGGGATAGTACGTGGATACTAACTCCGCTCTCATCAACATTAAATCTAATGGCTTATCCAGGGGACAGTATTTTAAAATCTTTGGTAACCACAAGTCGGTTCGAATGATTTGTTTGCCCAGGTAACCGATTGTGAATTATATTTGCATAACCTGTGAGTAACCTAATCGTAACTTGTGTACTACTGTTCTGGGCCCATTTCCATGAAGCAATGTTAGCACTATGATCACCTTAAGTACATACAGTAGTTATGCACTGAAGATGATCTTAGCATGAAGATTGCTTTGTGGAACGGGGCCTGGACTACATTGACATACCAAATGCATTTTAAACAAATTGATTTTGCAAATCATGTACTATATGTAAGTGTCAAAGAATTTTTGGAAATAGTTATAACTTTGCAACTGTTATTTTAAAATGTAAGGATGCACCAAGTAAATGATTGGCGATTTGCATGAATTTAAATTTGTATAACTGGCTTGAAATATGCACTGCTTATTATCAAGAGTTTTGGAGACCAAAATAGTATTTTAAATAATGGCTTTTAAGACGGATGACTTCTTAATGCAGGTCAGACTTCTTAATGCAGGTCAGGTTGTTATTGAATGATGTGTGAAAACTGTAAAATGATCTCTTAATAGAGGTGACTACTTGAATAAGTTAGTTTTACAGAGATGAAAATCTTTTTGGTTTTTCCAGAATTCATTGCAACTCTTGATAAAAAAAACCCTCAAAGTACCCTCCTACCCTCACCCCCCTCCCCCACTTGTCAAGACCCTGCAACATTCTGTTAAATGTTAACCACATAAATTGCTTTTTTGATATACTGTGCAAGGTTCCATAAAACAAAATAGTATTTTCTCAAATTGACATCTCATGAACCTTTGTAAAAATACTCTTCAGTTATTATTTTTTTAATTGTATGTGCTCCAGTGGTGTCGTTAAACAAAACAAACTTTTTTTAAATTGTTTGCAGAAGATAGACCAGCTTACTGAGAGTAGTAGAAGAGAAAATACTACATTACAGAAGGTAGAGACATTATGTGTTATTTATCTTTCTTAATGGTTCTTAATTTCTTTGATTTCTCTCTTCTTCTTTTTCCCTTATTCTTCTTTTTCCATTTCGTTCTTCTTCTCCACTTTCAAACTTCATTCTGGGTGCATGCTTATAAAATTTTAAAGACTCACTACTTTTAATTAGCAAAGTATATTGACTTTAACCACACCCTGTTTGCATAGATGAGAATTTATTAAAGCTTTGAGTCTAGATTATGGTGTTTTGTAAGCATCAGGCCTGAAAGTATTTGTTAGTTTCTAATTTCATATTTTTTGCAAGAAAAGAAGGTGCAAGTTATGACAAATTGAAACATGCCTTCTGTTTTTTTGGGTGCAACGTAGTGTTCTATGGAGATTTATTTATTTCTCAAAGTTAATTTAACATTAATTTTCTTTGTTTAGTTAACATACTGAATTTTTTGTTTTTGCAGGTGTTAGAAAAATATGAAGGACTAGAAAAAGAATACAACATAGTAAAAGTAAGTGTTCATTCACACATTAATTACAAACTAGAGATTCTGTTGTGTTGGAGCTTCTTTGTTTGATTGGGATGTGTAAAATACAGTAATTGTTAACTTTTCTGACATGATGTAGTGCAGCGTGCCGTTAATTTATTAATTTAATTACATTGTGGGCATGACTGCGCATTGTGGGCTTCTATTAGTTTGATGTCACAAAAAAGCTCAGTCCCTGACATCATCCCAGCACAGACATGAACATGTTAAATTCTGTTTCAACACCCAACAATACCTGTCACCATCAGAGATGTAAGATGTACAATTATGTATTTTTGGTATTTGTTTTCAATAAACAAACCAAATTGTAAACCTCATGAACCTGATAGTTAGCTTTCAGTCAGTTGTTTGACGAATTATACAAAGTCCAACATAAACAACAAAATGGCAGGTTTAAAAAAAATAAAAATTACATGTTCGTCTGTATAACAGCCATGCTAGTGGTTGTACTTTTAAAGAGACTATCCTCACTTTGTAGCCATTTTAAAAGGTTTTCGGCAAATAAATATTTTTACATTTATTAAAATAATAACTTGCTTATATTTTCTTCTTAGAATATGAATATTTTTATAAGTAATGCATTTCTGGACAATAATGTTTTGTAGTATCTCGATATCGATTTAACAAAAATTAAATTATGCATGAATTAATTATTTCTTCCAGTTGCCAAATGGTAAGATAATGTTTTAAAAACAGAAAAAAAGCAGGATGTGTGTTTATATTGTTGCAGTTTTGCTATGGCTAAAAACGTGGAATAGTCCCTTTAATACTAACTTTAGTATATGCAATTCAAACTGATTTTCATTTATGACAGGAGTCTGCTAGATGTAAGGAGGAAAAGTTATATGAAGCAAAAACTGAGGTGGTTGATCTCAATAAGTAAGTTGATTGTAAGCTTTGACAATTTCTGTCAAATCAATCTCTCTCTCTCTCTCTCTCTCTCTCTCTCTCTCTCTCTCTCTCTCTCTCTCTCTCTCTCTCTCTCTCTCTCTTTATATATATATATATATCTTTCTATCTCTCTTGCTCTCTCTCTCTCTCTCTCTCTCTCTCTCTCTCTCTCTCTCTCTCTCTCTCCCCCCTCTCTGTATCTCTCTCTCTCTCTCTCTCTCTCTCTCTCTCTCTCTCTCTCTCTCTCTCTCTCTCTCTCTCTCTCTCTCTCTCTCTCTCTCTCTCTCTCTCTCTCTCTCACACACACACACACAGACAATAACACAGTTTAAACACAACGAAAATAAAAGGAGGTAAAAGGTCCTTAGAATGTACATTGGTAGGAGGGTGTGTACCAAGCTATTTAGTTGCATACGAGATACTTCTCTCCCTCCCTCCCCCCCCCCCCCCTCTCTCTCTCTCTCTCTCTGATACACACACACATTCCTAACTACAATCTTCACTTCCTGTTTATCTCTCCACTTGTTGTTTTAAATCAATTGTATTATTTTGTCCGCCATGTAAAATTTGTAATTGTCAAATGTAGAGAGAGACCTTAATTTGACTTTCAAGGCTTAATATAGGCATCACCTGTTGGTCAATCCCTAACGTTAATGTTTTATTAGTACTGTATCTTACTATGAAATTGTTTATTTCAACATTAACTATTTATTTAAAAAAGAAAAGAAAAGGTTTTAATTATTAAGCTGCTTGTTTAAATATTACATTCTTTATTAGTCCCCTACTAGTCTAGCCAGAGGAGACTAGGTTTCATCTCCATCCATCTGTCAGTCTGTCCGTCCGTCCATCCGTCTGTCCCACCAATAGTTTTCAGGATGGGTTTTTTCACAATGCCTCGAGATATTCAGCTGAAACTTTGTGTATAGCTTTATTATGTACAGGTACAGATAAAATTTCACTTTCATGGCAAGGCCCTTGAACTTAGAAGATATGAAAATTTGTTCTCTGCATGTTTTTCTTTTTTTCACAATGCCTTGAAATATTGAGCTAAACTTGTGTATAGCTTTATCACGTACTGTTGCATTTCACTTTTGACTTTCATGGCGAATTACCCATTTTTGACAGAGTTATGGCTCTTTAATTTAAGAGATACGAAAACAAAATTGCCCTGGTAGGAGACATGTATTGCTTTAGCAGTATTCTCAGAATGCTTGTTAAATTTATATTAATTGACATAAATAATAAAGCTTTATTTAAAAAATTCAGGGTTCTGTCTAAGCTTGAACTGCAGATAAAACAGTTGAACAGAGAGAATGACAACCTCCGACACAAGGCAGCAGTTGCAATGAAGTAAGGATATTTTCTCATATGGCCCAAAAACACAAAAGCTGGATCTGGGTCTGGCGAGTGTGGCAAAATCACCATGTCTGGTGTATTTGGACGAAAAATTAAAATTATACAGTTTGCACAATCTGGGATGTGAAAATATACCACATGTTCTTTATCATGTTGCCAGATCTGTAGTTTGCGGCAGCATAGACGCAGTGTGTTTTGTCACATTTGATTCAGTGCGTTTCAGTTTTTGACTGGTGCCATACTCACCAGACCCAGACAGTTTTGGGCCTTACTGGCCAGGCATTGTGTTAAATTCTGGCTACATTTACTATTATGTTGAATGCACCAGTTACTGTATATTTTAAGGATGTGATCCGGCAGCTTTTAAACAGTTATTTCATAGTTTTGTTATTTTTGTTTACAAAAGGGTTTGAAATTATTTGAAATTTTGAAAATAAATTTGAAACAAGGTGACAGCACAAAGTTTCTTCACTAAACTTGTTGCACACCTAATAGTCACCGTTTAACAGTGGGCTAGCATATTGTTAACCATATTGGGCTGAACTTGCAAAGCCTGTGTTTGACTTTGACGTGTGCAACTACGTACATTTACAATGCGTATCACCTATATTTAAGAAGAACACGCTTCTTAAATTTCCCCATACTTTCCATTGATTTGATTAACAAGGTTGTGTGTTTTTTTAAACCCAAAGTAGGTCAAAGTTAAGGTAGACATGAAAATATGGAAAAGAATAGTTAGACCTGGAAGTCAGGCAGATAATACCTGCTGATTAATACAGTTAATAATAACTGCTGGTAACCAGCTAAGCACAGTCACACTGTATTAATATAGGATAGCAGCCTTGTGTTCAGTTGCTGAAAGTGCACCAATGCTTTATTAAATACAATGTACTTGATAGCCTTCATTTTGCAGTTAACATTAAATGAACCATAGGACAGGAACAGGTCAAAACCTAAGTATTGAATACAGTCTTATGGCCCATTCACACCAAAACCGCAAAATGCAGAGCTTTTCCGAGTGGTCGCCGTTAAGCTAATCGCTCTCTACGTCAATGCATTTAACCATTGCAAAACCACACAAAAAATTATCTCCACAGGAATCACTCGTCGACTGATTGGAGTGTGGTTTCCACACGATGTTCTTGGCCATTTTGAACTGGTTTGGGGAAAATACACACACAAATAGGAACGATAACAAAAGAAATGATGTTCAAAAACAAATTTGGTTGTGAAACAGTTCAATGACTTGATATTACATGTAAAGGTGAACAAATTATTATTAGGCTTATTTATTTATTTATTTATTTTATATATTAGGCTTTTAAAATAAAATATGTTTCAGGGAACGTACCGATTTGTTAGTTTTTTTGTGTGTTCTTTTAATATTTATTTTAACTACATTTACCCACACTGGTCTAGATTTTATAAAATTTAATACAGTAAAAAAGAAAAGAAAAATCGCACTGCCACTGATGTACTCTAGTGGTGTCATTAAACAAAAAGATTTTTTTAACCGTTTGTGGCTTCTCCCCTTTCTATGTTATATACATGCACCTATCATTCCCTATCTGTTACTTCCAAGTTAATATCGGAACGTGTGGTCAACAAAATGGACCCGTCATGTTGACGGAGGGGTGGGGGAGGGGGCGCAACCCCATGCTCCCATAATTCCTTCCTGTATTATAATGAAAGTAGTGTCTAGGTGACAGAAAGAACTCTATGAATATTCAAGTTGTGTCTGGTTTTTTATTTTATTTTTTGTTGTTGATTTTATTTTTTTGTGTGTAAGGTACAATATTGTTCGATATCGAGTGAATCCGGGTGATGTCGTGGCTTGAACCCCAGGCTCAAAGCAAAAAATTACTTTACTGTGCTTTATTTTCGGATTGGGGATGGGAAATGAAGGCCCTGTATGACATGATAAACCTTCCACAATTCAATATGAACACGACACTATATTTTGCTTCGCGGCACAGTTTCCATGCGAACATTCAGTGGCACTGTGCACCCGTAGTGGTGTGGAAACCATTGCAGTTTTCATTGCGGTACCCGCATGGTTTTGTTGTGAACGGACCATTAGATTTGAACGAATTACATATTTTGTTCTTTTGTATAACACACATCTCTTGTTCTTTTGTACATTAAAAAATACCATTCCAAAAGCACAAGTTTGAAAATGATGTCAACAATTGCTAACTTTAAAGTTTACCTTTCAGTATGACATCCATAACGACAAGTTACGAAGATTCATATGGGTTTGCAACAGATCATCGGAGAAGTTTCCTCGGTGATAACCATGACATCAATCGTTCTGCTGTGACACCCTCTACTGAAAGAACCCCAGGAAGGTTAGTAGTTCACTGTCTTCTTTCAACATCAAATAATTGTTTTGTCTGGCAGAGAAAACTTGAAAAACACTTTACAGTTTAAATTATTGTGGACCCCTTTGTTCTAAAGAGGAAGGCATTTTGGTTTGGTTTTATGTGTCTCCGAGTGCTCATTTGAGGTGCTTACTTCGCAGGATCGAACCACCTCGGTGGATCCATTCAACTGATTGAGGTTTTTCTAGTTTCCAACCATAAGTGGTCAAAGGCCGTGGTATGTGCTATCCTGTCTGTGTTAAAGTACATACAAAAGATCCCTTGCTGCATTAAGAAAAATGTAGAGGGTTTCCGTTGATGAATAAGTGTCAGAATTGCAAAATGTTTGACATTCAATAGCCAATGATCAATATGCTCTAGTGGTGTCATTAAACAAACTTTTTCTGTGCCTCTGAAATGGCATTCCTTGTTGTAAGTTTTTATTTTGAGCTTAAATTAGTGTGCAGATTGAAAAATGGTGGGCAGGGTAATGACAAAATTTTACTCTCAGTAAATTTTTGTTTAAGTATTTAGTAAGGAGTACTGTAAGATAAAATTTAAATATAATTATATTAAAAATATTTGTATGTAACGTTCTGACAGACATTTTTAATTTTCTACTTAGGCTTATTGGCAATGTGTCGATAGGATAATAGTGACTACATTTCACTCTCAGTAAACTTTGATTAAATGTAAGATAAAATTTAAATATAATTATATTAAAATATTTGTATGTAACATTCTGACAGACATTTTTAATTTTCTACTTAGGCTTATTGGCAATGTGTCGATAGGATAATAGTGACTACATTTCACTCTCAGTAAACTTTGATTAAATGTAAGATAAAATTTAAATATAATTGTTATAATAAAATATTCGTACATAACATTTCTGACAGACCTTTTTTAATTTTCTACTTAATAGGCTTAATGGTAATGTTTCGAAACCTGTTGAAGATATTTTATCTGATGGTGACAGCAACAAGAGTACTACCTCACCACTAATTAAAGCAGAGAGGGAACTTCTTAAACTCCAAAACAAACAACGGGATCTGCAGTCGAAATATTCACCATCGTCTCAGAAGAAGTTTTATGGCAGTGAGATGTCTTATTCCGGAAAACGTGCCACGGAATATGAATACAGCAAGAAGATTGTCCAGTCACCAAAATATTCAGTAAAACAGTCTTCCTTCGTTTCGACTTCTCCGAAACAAAGAAGTCGGGGTACCGGTACGCCGAAACAGGATCATCGCGAGAGTAGGAATCGATCCGAGAACAGTAGGTTGCCAAGGACACCACCACGGATACAGATACAGCCCAAGAAGTATTCTTCGCCGACGCGTTTTGATGTGGAGGTCGATAATCGACCGAAGCACGACAGACTGAAAGGGTTACTGTCGGTTCCGGATGGTGATGGCTACCCATCACAGACTTCGAATTCCAATTCCAAGTCTCGAAGTCCAAATAAGTCTCCAGGTACGCCGCATATAACTGAATTTTTTTTTCTCATCTCTCAGTTTGCATTATCATGGATGTAAGTGCAATATTTTGCTAATTTTTACATTTATTTGTGATAAATAATGTAGTCCGAAAGAAAAAAATGTTTATTTAACGATGCACTCAACACATTGTATTTACGATTATATGGTTAAGGACCACACAGATATTGAGAGAGGAAACCTGCAGTCACCACTTCATGGGCAACTCTTTTCGATTAGCAGCAAGGGATCTTTTATATGCACCACCCCATAGACAGAGTAGTACATACCACGACCTTTGATATACCAGTTGTGGTGCACTGGCTGGAACAAGAAATAGTCCAGTGGGCCCACCGATGGGGATCGATCCCACACACCGACCGCGCATCGAGCGAGCGCTGTACCACTGGGCTAAGTCTCGTCCTACTGTAATCGATGCCACACATAACCTTTGGCGGCTGAGAATATTAAAATTCTAATGTGCTGCAACACAATGTATATCACATAACTGGATTGTTTTTCTTGTCTCTCAGCTTGCATCATCATAGATGTATGTGCACTATTTATTCTAATTTTTACATTTATTTGTGATAAATAATGTAATCAATGCCACATATAACCTTTGTATAAGTCAGCTGAGAATATTAAAATACTAATGTTTTGCAACACAATGTAAAATTGTGGTTTTATCAACATCATATATCACTTGTTTACTGTCAAATAATTTTGGGAACAATGTCTGAAAAACATGTACACGATAACTGACAGCCCGTGTTTAATCTGCCAGTTAGCTTCTATAGATTTTCAAGTAAAATTAAAGTTGTTCCAACTAGTAAATAAAATAAAATATTTGGTTCTGTCTTTTTGGAGACATGAATAGCTGAAAATTGCTTTAATGATAGTTTTGTTTGCACAGATCAATTATTTTCCATTTACACATTAAATTTAGGATATCATTTACAAGGATATAATGAGCTACATAAAAAGAAAATGGGTTATCAGAAGGGTTTTTTTGTATTGACCATAAATATGTTATGCAAATTTTCTATTCTTGGAGGGCTGACATGGTTTAGGGTGTAATCTTTACATTTTAAATCGAAACAAAATTGTTTTTAATAATAGATATTCTTGGCAGAAAGTAACAGCAATATTGACCCTCTAAGCAGGTCCATATTTGTTTTTCATTATATTCAGGGACAGATGTTAGACATGTTTTGATTGGATTCCATCGCTTTGTGTTTAGGTTCGATGAAGACTGTTGCCGACACCCTTGAGAGGGTTCGAGCTGGAGACATTGTGTCGAGACCTCAGTGGGAAGACATCCATACGTCCATGGCTAAACCGAGACCCTCGGCAGAACTTCCATTTTCTAGCATGGTAGGTCCAATAAAAAGAGCATGCTCATTATTGTACTGCTTGCGAGCAAACTTAACAGTCGTGTTCATACTGCCTTCATTTGTAATCAGTTTTTTTTGGACCACGAAATGTGATGGAATCCTTTCGATTCCATCCAGAACTTATTTTACAGTTCCTACATGATACTGCATTTTATTGTAACTTTTAAATACATGTATTATCTATCTGTGATATTTGTATTTTTGCACAGTCCTTTACACTGTGTTTTTATTTAAATCTTGAATTTTATATTGATATGATTCAACATTTAATGTTTTGCTTTTACCATAGTGTGACACCCAATAGCCGATGTATTTTTTGTGCTGGGGTGTGTGTCGTTAAACATTCATTCATTCATTCATTCATTGTAATCAGTTTTATACCTTCATTCTCCCATTTCTGTACATGATTAAGAGTGACACTTAGGAAAAATACCTGTCTCTCCCCCACCCCCGAAATGTTTAGTGTTTGGTGATGCTTGATAAAACGAAACTAAACTAAATGAAATGTAATATTTGATTTTCCTTTCAAATTGATAATAATATGCTATAGGGCTCCTATCTACGGTAAGCATTTCTGTAAATATAGTTTTTTTCTTATTTCTTATTAATTTGTTTTAATTGTGTGTGATAATGGACAGATATTTTTTTATCTGGTTGCATAAGCTAGATTTGACTCTAATGTTTGATTTTGTTTGGGGTTTTTTTTGCTTCTACTCTGCGATTTTAGTCATTAATGATTATTATCATTAAATTATGAGCAAACCAAAATCAGTCTAGATTTGTGTGGAACATGTCAACTTGGTGATTTAAGAGGCATTCTATGACTGTTCTGAGCCATCTAGTGCTTTCATGTTTTTATTTTTATTTTAGACTAGAGACCAGAGATTGGAAGAACGAATACAAACTATAACAAAATTGGAGAAAAAATACGAAGAATTGCATGTTGAAAAGCGAACGGTATGACATAAAAGATAATGTGAATACGAAACTTTGTATTTTAAGAACTTACTGGTGGGATGTAGCTCAGTGATAGTGTTGACCATGGGTGTCATGAGTTGCAATTTGTTTTTCTTTTTTTCTTCTTTTTCATTTTTTGCGTCCCAACCAGTTCCCAATGACCGGTACAAAAAAACCCTGGAATGTACTGACCTAGCTATTGTAAAATGCATATAAAAGATCCATTGCTGCTTTTTTGGTAGGAGTAGCCTATGTGGTGGTAGCAGGCTTCTTCTCTTTCTCTTCAATAAGGGTGGCAGGAGTCGGTCGAGTGCTCGCTTGAGGTGCTTGCATCGCAGGATCAAACTACAGGTACCTCAGTGCATCCATTCAACTGATTGTTTTTTTCTCCTTCCAACCAGTGCACCACAACTGGTCAAAGGCTGTGGTGTGTGCTTTCCTGTGGAAAAGTGCATAAAAGATCCCTTGCTGCATTAGGAAAAATGTAGCGGGTTTCCTCGGATAACATGTCAGAATTACAGAATGTTTGACATCCAATAGCCAATGATTAATTAATCAATGTGCTTTAGTGGTGTCGTTAAACAAAACAAAATTTAACTTAAAGCCACACACCCTAGTTCCATCCAGCGAAAATAAATTATAATTTGGTTAATCTACAAACCTGTAACACACTTAGATCACGTTTTTATCAGATGGAGTGAAAAAGCAGGTTTTATATTGATAAATACCATGGGAATCCCCATGTCCCAATTGCTTGAAATAATTTTGAAAGTTAGTATTCTGATGTCACCGGTAGATGTCGCTCGAAGCACAACAATGCCTACGTCACGACAAATTTCACAGAGTGCGCACAGACTTGGGGTGCGTTCTTTTCACCTCTCCTGGACATTTTCCAACTGTTCTGTCCTGGTTTTATCCCCTCTCCAGCCATGTTAAGACTTAGCAAAATTATTGGTTTTAAGGGTTTGTAACGTTTTGTCTGAACTTTATTGTTACTGAAAATGTTCACGAACTGTGAAGAAAAATCTCACAAATGAACAACAACAAATCGGATGTTGATTGCGCGAACCGTGCACGAGAAAACAAACTGAACCAAAATGATAACGGTCACGTGGTATACCAACGTCTGTGACATTGAAATGGAAATATCCCATCTAAAAATAGATTAGACCTTGTCTGCTCAACGTTTTTTTCTAACGTGCGTCCGTTTTTAAGAAATACGAAAAATGCATTTTGTGGTATTACAAAAACCAGGATTACCAAAAAACACTTCAGGTGAATGGAAATGTATATTCTAAATAATAAACGGTAAGTAAAGTGCAATTTTATTTGTGAAAAAATGGGTTTAATAGCGAAAAACAACGCTGTAATGGTTAACAACTAGCCGTAACTAGGGTGTGTCCCTTTAAGTAAGTGCCAAAAGATCCATGTTAAGACACCAAATAGCCATAGTTTAAAATGTGCTGAGGTGTCATTAAACAAATATTCCTTTCCTTTAATACTGATGTCATGTTCTTGATTATAATCAGTTATATCCACTGAGACATTATGACCAGCTGTATATTAAAACAGTACTGATCAAGTGTGTTGTTGGTTTCTTCCAGCTGGAGTCTCAGCTGACACGAATCCCATCTCATGGACATCTTAAGCAAAAGGTGAGCTTTATAAACATGTCTTGTAACCTATGAAATGCTGGTTATTTCATGCTTTTTTATGGAAACCGTTTTATGTCTTTGGGTGATGTGTAAAAATCTTATTTCCAATAACAGTAGCCGTCTTTAAATTCCTTGATAGTCTTTGAATTTGAAAAAAAAAGATTTTTAGGTCTTTGAAAGTCTTTGAATTGTAATTATAAAAGTCTTTAAAAGTCTTTAAATTCTCACAAATCATAGCCAAAGCAATGATGATATCTTTTACAGCTGCATGCATTTGATATTTTCCAGATACAAGATTTAATCTGTCATGATGCATGTAAAAAAGCTAAAATCTTTGCCATGGACAGAAACGTAAACGAACTGATTTGGTATTTTTATCACATTCTATTGACTGTTGTATAAAAGTCTTTGAAAATGGCAGGTAGAAGTCTTTGAATTTGTTTGGTCTTTAAGGTTATGAACCCTGAATAATAATGAAGAGATTTTTGTTCCCCCACACATATTGAAAGTTGTGAATTTATTGTTTCTTTGAGGAATTCAAAGGCCAACATGAAACAATTGTCATGGGTTTTTATTGCATGTTTTAAGAAAAGTTTGATTTTAGCAGTTTGAAATGGTCTTCATATTGTTTTACTTTAAGAAAACGATTCAAGACAGAAAATAATTAATATTCATGATATTTTAATTTTATGTGAAGAGGTTGGATAAGTGCTTAAAGACAGAATAATATATAATAATTGTTATGTTATTGGATTTTCTAGGAAAAGCTTGAAGATAGAAAATATGATAATTGTTGTTATTGGATTTTCTAGGAAGAACTTGAAGAGTGAATACATAATAATTGTTATATTATAGTATTTTCTAGGAAGAACTTGAAGACTGAATACACAATAATAATTGTTATATTATTGTATTTTCTAGGAAGATCTTGAAGATCAGTATGACAAGGTGGAAAGAGAACTGGGATCAGTGAGAATGTCACTCAAACGCTTCCAAGTGATCAAGTCAACAATATAGAAACTTCTTGCCTTTATCATACACGAGTTAGAAATACTCACAGTACGACTAGAAACGTAGTCTCAGTATTTGGTAGTTGTCATGACGACAATAATAATCACGTACTACATATTATAATCCAAATATACTGGAGGTGTCCCGGATAGTATTTCAGTTGTACAAGTTAGCTTTAAGTTATAATATTATATATTTATAAAGCCAAGTTGCTATGACAACAATACAGTGAAACAAGTGAGCAATAATTTTAATAACGGTTAAAAAAAATAATAATAAAAATGCCAGTTTAATGCCAGTTTCATTGAGTTGTCATAATAAAATAAAAATTTAGATCTATATTCATGTTGCTAAAAGTAATCCAAGTATTATCAAGTATTTCTATACAAGCTCGCTATTATAATAATAATAATAATGTAATTATTTCCAGTGTCATTTAGTGGAAAAGGGACTGGGCAGACATTCCAATATTAGCTAGACTTGACAATGTCAAAAACATGCATATTGTCTACAGCTCTGGAACATAACGATTCTCAACAGTAAGAGCATACCTTTAACTGCACATTGATGGTTTTTATTCTTAACCTATGTAGCTATGCAGTATTAAACATTTAAACTTGCCCCATATAGAGATCTATATATCCATTAGGCTTCAGAGTTTGCAAAAACCATTAAATTTTATTGGTTATGCAGAGTCCAATTATCCATATGGTGTCCAAATTTAATGTGTGAACAGAAAATGTGTTATGCAAAATTAGACGAAACTATGCACGATCCGTAGGATTAGCTCATATGGCAGCAGAGGGATCCCTCACTCGTATTCAACTCTTATCCAGGTAACCTGCATTCTCAAGGCAGTACCGGTATATGATGTATCTGTCGGTCTTTATCTTTCTTTCTTTTTTCTTTGTGCATAGATTTTTGGATTATACTAACTCATTATTAAACTTCCACTATGACTACGCTACTGCACGTTAAAATAATATCACAGAGTTATCCATTTCAAATTTGTGTTTCTCCATCACAATCGATAGTCCATCCACATTCCAATTGTTAAATGCTTTTTGTATGTTATAACAGTGACACTGTTTTTGATTCTATATCTTTTTACGTATTGTTAAGTATCAATTCCTTTTAATATGTACTTTGTATCATATATATATATAAATATACATGTATATGCATATTATGTATATTTTTTAATTAGTAATTTTTACACAACTATACATGGCATTCTTATTTTTCTATCCATACGGATATACAGCTTTGTTAGTCACACAATCCGTCCAAGCCCGGGGTCTATGCAAGCTTATAAAACATTCAAAACTCTAATGATGTCACACATATACAATTTGTATGGTGTTGCCATGATGTTACAGGTGCAGATCTATTAGTCTTAAGTCTAGACTCGAAAAGTTTTACAAGCATCAGGCCAGGTTTAAGAAATATGCATTCAGTATAATAAGAAAATGCTATTTGGAAGTTGTAGAATTTAATGTAGTTTGATGCGTAATGAATATTTATCACTGTTCTCTTCTTTATTATTTCTGTCTTGACTGCTCCATTGTATTGACTAAGAAAAGAAAATAACCACAACGACTATATTTCCATTTTGACTTCTTCTTTTTTTTGATTGGGGATGTGTGGCTGTGGGCACCAATACATTACATTGATTGCTTTGGCATTGATAATGCCGCTTGTATTATTTACAATCTCATCATATTCTAAATATTTTCAAATAGTTGGTATGACTAAAAACAATTAAAATTATTCTTTTGAGAGTGAATTGTACAAATTTAAAAAAAAAAATCAGACTCATCCTGCCCATAGCCACATTAGTTAAATTGGTTATACAAAGTGGCTGTAACTTTTTGTACACTTATTTGGCTAATACAGTTTTGTTTAAATTAGCCATTTTAAAACTATTTTCTAATAATTCTTTCCACTGTAACAGTGTAAGCCTTAAAATTAGCAAAACATTTTATTTATTTTTCAAATTATTGCTTAGAAGATAATAGTGAGTTAATGTGGATGTTGATAAAAACTAGAAAGTTAGTTTTCTTAGTAACCTGGAAATCTTATGGATCTATAGTGTCACAATCATGTTTCAAAGGTTACATTATACACGTATCACAGTTATGTTAAATCACTTTATTGTGTGTGAACATGATTGTTATAGCACCATTTGATGTCAACAGTATGGACAATGAAACAGGGTATAAATAACTTTATCAATGTGAGAGGTATCTCATATTGTGGCTCCTTGATAAAGAGAGATTATAGAGCTGTAGTATATATAATATTATATTATATTGTATACATACACCAGAAAATGAAGATGTGTAATATATGCTGTATTGTTCATGTGGTGAACTAGTTTTTAATTTATTGTTTAGTTATTTTAATACTGATATTGTGATGTAAAGCGTACCAATAACATTATTAGTACATGAACTGTATTGTGCTTGGATACAGTATTTAAAAATAATTCTTTCTTTTTAATTCAAATAATGTTTGTTTCCGGTATATTTATTTGAATTTAGGGCAGTTTATAGCCTGTATGGTTCTGACAAAACTGTGATTTTCTAATAAAACAGGCCTCTGATAATTGAAACTAGGCGTACCCCATTTATGGGCTTCACAAAGTAAATTCAGGCAATCCATTTTAAACCGGCCTCGGTGGCGCAGTGGTTAATCCATCGGACTACAGGCTGGTAGGTACAGGGTTCGCAGCCCGGTACCGGCTCCAACCCAGAGCGAGTTCTTAAGGGCTCAATGGGTAGGTGTATGGCCACTACACCCTCTTTTCTCTCACTAACCACTAACAAACTAACAACTAACCCACTGTCCTGGACAGGCAGCCCAGATAGCTGAGGTGTATGCCCAGGACAGCGTGCTTGAACCTTAATTGGATATAAGCACGAAAATAAGTTGAAATAAATAAATAATCCATTTCATTTCTGCATAACCTGCAGTAATACATAAATGATGTTCTAAATATAATCCACATACAAAAAATGAAGGAAACGAAATCACACTTGAGCGAGCATTGCACAAACAAAACTATTGGTTTTTAATGCAGGTGCTTGGTTTCTTGTGACAAATTGTATTTAACCTTCTTCTTTTTTTCAATTTGTTATATGAATACATATGATAATATGTAATACAAGAAGTCTCTTTAATTTTGTAATCTTTAACCAACTGAAAGTAATTAGTTACAATGGCTCTAGAATCGTTCCATTTTAGTTTTGTTGAATAGGAAGTCGATTAAATATTGTAATGTGCATGTATGTAACTTTTCTCATGTACTTTAGCAACAGTGTAATATTACGGTTATTTACTTTTTATAATGTACTACAACATGTATATACTAGTTGTAACATATTAATTATTAAGCAGTATTTAAGGTTAATGTTTCATCAGTATTGTGTAGAATTTTATTGTACTTTTTCACTCAGTCCCATTGTAATATCACCAATGGAATATCTAAATAAAGTAACAATAAAAATAGTGAGAAATACTGTCAAAATACATGGGCAACATACTTAAATGACATGAAGTATGCTTTTGTCAGAATAGAGAAGAGCAGTTTCGGACTTCAGGGGCTCCAAAAGAGTGCATATATTTTAGGATGAAGAGATTTTAATGAAAAAAATTTAATCTTTCTTTTTTTGATATATTAGTTAAGAGATTCAATTATTCTTTTGCCCAAGGTCCTAAAGCCAACCCCGTTTGATGATGCATCAAGTAACTCGTATCACAGTTGGGGCCCTTTGACAGGGTTTATGTCTTGTTACAAAATATATGGATGGGGTTCTTCTGAATTAGTCCTTGTTAATAGCCCCATTGAAGTTTCATTTCTGTTTTGAATGACATTTATCAAGTTAATTTTGTTTTATGAAATCTTACAATAAAAAACAAGCAACTATGCACTATCTCTTATATTGTGGATATTTGAATATGTCATACATACATAATCTTTATTTCCTATTTTATTGTAGTTGTACTGCCGTGAATCATTACTGAAATGTCCATTACTCCCAATTAAACTGCCAATTGATGTATTCATTTTCCTTGTAATTTATTATTTGCAATCAGTATTATTTTGTGTTAAATTTGATCAATTCATTTCATTATAGAGAGAACAGCTGAATAATTATATATTTTTCCTGTTTGTATTAGTCAAGATGTACTGGCAGTAACATAAGTATTATTTATTTACAACTGTGTTAGTGATATTAAAAAATACTACTAATAGCTAGATATAGATTGTATGTGACTGTCACAGATTATGACGTGTATTGTCATGGTTTAAAACAAACAATTTTGGGTTGTCAAATTTCTCTGTAGAACAGCTTAGTAAACCTTGCTTGTCAGTGCATCTGCTGTGTTATTATTAAATTGGCACAGGTAAAATTTACAAAGCCTTTTTTCTTCTCACATATGTAACAACATATGAAGGAAAGAAGGAAATATTTTATTTAACGATGCACTCAATACATTTTATTTATGGTTATATGGCGTCAAGCATATGGTTAAGGACCACACAGATATTGAGAGAGGAAACCTGTTGTTGCCACTTCATGGTCTACTCTTTTCGATTAGCAGCAAGGGATCTTTTATATGCACCATCCCACAGACAGGATAGTACATACCACAACCTTTGTTACACCAGTTGTTGAGCACTGGCTGGAACAAGAAATGGCCCAATGGGTCCTAGATTGACCATGAATAAAAAGTTTGTTTTGTTTAACAACACCACTGGAGCACATTGATTAATTAATCATCAGCTATTTGATGTTAAATATGAGTTGTAATCATCAGGAGAAACCTGCTACATTTGTCCTTATGCAGCATGGGATCTTTTATATGCACTTTCCCACAGACAAGAAAGCACATACCACGACCTTTGTCCAGTTGTAGTGCACTGGTTGAAATGAGAAAAAAAAAACAATCAGTTGAATGGGTCCACCGATGTGGTTCGATCCTATGATGCAAGCACCTCAATCGACCGAGCTAAATCCCGCCCCTGACTGCGCATCAAGCAAACGTTTTACCACTGGGCTACGTCCCGCCCACTACAGATGAAGTCCATTTCCAAAATGTGACATATACAAATGTCCGGATTTGAGTTAGCAGTCAATGTACAACTTGGCAATATGACAATAAAGTTTATGTCAAAACACAATCTATGCCATTGAACAGGATGTTAAAACTGTGCAGCAAAACTAAATTTCTCTCAAAATAATATAAATGGAAATGAACTCTTCATATATTAATAATGCTTAAACACCTGCAATTATTAAGAAAACCAGGCTTTGTAAATTCGGCCCAATATGATTAAATCATAGCCAAGTTTGAAGAACTAGGTTCAATCGGTCGGTTGTTTGTGTTGGTAATAATCTGTTTTATCACAATATGCACTATGGTATTAAAAATGTATATTCAGTCTGGTGTTAATCGTCTTGTTGTCACACATATAATAACATTTAATAATATTTCAGCAGTTGTTGAAGAGAGAACCATTTTAACACCCCAACACATTATTTCTTGTGGCTTTTGAGTACTAAATATGGTAATTATGGTCTAGCATACACAATGATCATTAAATTTTAAAAGGAAAGTGATATTCACCAACAATATTCAATTTAATTTTATAACTACTGATAAAAAAACCTATAATGGTGGTCACAAAACTTGTTTTTCTTTAAAGCTCTGTATAAACATGAATTCACAATCTTTTATGCAAAATTGTCATGTTAAATTGTAACTTCTTTTTTTTTACATATACTGATAGAAAGAAATAATAACTGCATCAAAAATCAATTCATATTGTCAAAAAGTTGACTGGGAACATATAGGCAGCACATTCAACTCTATAGACATTCAATCCCACATTACAACTTGGTATGAAATGCTGACATTACTACGCTAGTTGTGAATTAAATTTGGTCTACAATTTGATGTGTTCCTTATTTCTTTCCATCAGTATATTTAATAATGAGTGTTTATATTAAGGTTATGTTTTAAAAAACGTGTCTTAAAAACAAATTTGACATTTATAGAAACTGGTGTGACCAGTTTATTTAGTAGTAAATAGTATTAAGAAGCTATAATTAACAAACAACACAATACTGGGTATGGTTTATTGCACAACGACAAAACGTAAGAGAAGAGTATTTAACAAAACATTTACAATGATTAAAATAGGGAAACGAAAAAATCGATGTTGGTACATTACATTTCATTAATTGTACATGTACATGTGTAGGTCACATGCCAGATATAACTGGAAAACTTCAAATTTCATTTTAAATAAGATTCAATTGGTCTAAGAGTAACGCAAGTGTGAAGACCAACAACATAAACAACAGCCTTCGGTACACTAGTTGTAGAGCACTAGTTGTAGGAAACGGGTATGTCGCCATACCCAAATGTTTTGCAGATTTAATGTTTTTAAGTTAACCTTTAACCCCATCCCATAACATAACCAATTTTCTTTTAGAGGGAGGCCCCCCATACCCCCTGTTGACTACAGTTGCATTTAGAATACACATTATAAATATTCAATTTCATAGCACAATAACCAAAAATTTCTTTCTGCCACAAACCCTGAAAGGAAGAGAAAAATAAGGGAAACGTCGAACGGTCTTAGCAAATTAAGGAAATCCTGCAAGCATTTAATCAAAGAACAAGGTCGGAAATAGTTTTTGGACATTGCTAAAATCTTGAACAAAACATAATTCAGTGGGACTTTCCATTAGCAGATACGTCGCTGCTTGAAACCACAAGGGTTGTAGGAATAATAATAGATCACATGAGGGACTAAATACTATATAAATGTAAAGATGAAAAATAGTCCATTGGGAAGATACATTTTATAGAGATGGAGACAGAAAATTCTGCATTTAATGTTAAAAAGACCTGGCAGCTCAAATTCGACTCAAGGTGCCAAATTTACAAAGCCTATTTCAGTCTTACTACATACATATACAATGCTTGAACACTCGTGTTTATAAAAAAATATAAAAACAACCTTGAAAAGCTGAGCAAAATTTCACCCCCGTTTTATATACATGGACCACAATTAAAGTGAATGAATACTACACTCTCCTACAAGAACTGTGAACACGGTTAATTTTAAAAACCTACGAGGTATGGCAAAAAAGAAACGAGACTATGTCAATAAATCATTGAAGATTATCTCCTTCAAAATAATCCCCATTGGCTGTTATGCACTTTTCCATTCTTTTCTTCCATGCAGCAAAACATTTTTGGAAATCCTCTTCTGGGATGCCCTTTAACTGTTCTGTTGTATGTCTCTTTATGGCTTCCACATTGTCAAAATAGGTTCCTTTCATGAAACATTTCAGTTTTGGGAACAGAAAAAAGTCACATGGGGCAAGATCTGGCAAATAGGGTGGGTGTTCCATTGTTGTGATTTGCTTCTGTGCCAAAAACTGTTTCAACGATAGCGCCGAATGAGAAGGAGCATTGTCGTGATAAAGAATCCACTTTTTGGACCAGAGATTTGGTCTTTTTCGACGAACCTTTTCCCTTAAACGTCCTAGAACATCTCTGTAAAAGTGCTGGTTGACCATTTGCCCTGGTGGAAGATATTCATGGTACACAATACCTTTAATGTCAAAAAACACAATTAACATCGTCTTCACTTTGGAACGAGACATTCTTGCTTTTTTCGGTCAAGGAGATGTTATCGTTGTCCACTGTAGGCTTTGTCGTTTAGTTTCCGGGTCATACTGGAACACCCATGATCCATGACATCCCCTGTGCTACCACTGTCTAGAAGGTTTGCCTCTTGTCCAATTCGCTCAAGAAGATCAGTGCAAATGTCCACTCTTTTCTGTTTTTGTTCATCTGTCAGAAGTTTTGGCACCATCTTTGCACACACCTTTCTCATGGATAAATCTTCAATTAAAATCTTCCGAATCAGTTCCTTGTTCATGCTAAGCATTTCAGCCATCATTCTAATTGTTAAACGGCGATCACTACGAACTAGCTTTTGAACTCATCAGTTTTGGTGGTTTTTGGTCGACCTGATTTTTGGTCATCGTGCACATCTTCTCAACCATCCAAAAATCTTTTATGCCACTGAAATACCCGAGCTCGAGACATAGTCTGATCACCATAAAATTTTTTTAACATACTGTATGTTTCAGTCGCAGTTTTGATAGATTTAGCTAAAAATTTAATGTTAATGCGCTGTTCCAAATTTCTTTCACACACGTCTTATCAAAATGAACGTAACACAATTAATATTTACCCGAAACAAGCATTTGAGCACTTCTTGGAACCAGGAAAGACCGTAATAAAACAGCATAAAAGCAGTTTGATCATATAGTGGGTAGTGCCTAAGCTAAACGATTAGTCTCATTTCTTTTTTGCCATACCTCGTATTCCTATGTGAAACATTTATGAAACTTGAAACCAAACCATGTTTATAGTTTAACTTGTACGTTTATGGATAAGTATCAATATATACACATAACAACACACCCACACCCACACCCACACCCACACTCATGCATGCATGCACACAAACACACACAAATGTATGAACTTGTGACCACTGCAGCTGAAATCACTGCATGGGCATCACATGGTTAACGGATGAAGTCCAGTTGAGATTTCGGAGACCAAAACATTTCATTGTCCAATGTCTGATGTTCTGTTTATATTGTGTTAACTGAAATCTGTCTCTGACCATGTGCTCTCCATGTCACTTCCCTCGAAGTCGGCCTGAAAGAAAATCAGAATGTTTAAAACATTCAATGTACATTCGATAAAATGCTTAATATTTGTTAAGCATATGGAAATTTAGTTTGAAGTAAGTTTTTTTCTGTTGCGAAGTTGAGGGGATTGAAGCAAGTATGGGTTTCTATAGTCCGTCCCACAGGGAATGCCTTTTTTCATACTATGAACTACAAGTTCTTTATTTCCGAGCCAACTGATTTGTAAATTGTAAGGTGGTTTTTTTGTTATTTCCAAAACACTTTTAATAATATTCTTACGTCATTTTACAGAATGATGGGAAGGACTATAGTTATTTCGTTTTTGCTTTCTGTTTTTTAAGGGGAGTGGGGAATAGATCGATCCACTTTTTTAAATGTTAACTGAAACTGAATTTAGTAAAAAAAAAAATCGTAAGTTTTCAAAAAAGCTAATTCAGCATATTATGTGTTGTTTGGCACAAAAGCTGAATTTGGTATACATTCACCAAATTACTCAGAATAGATGGGGTGTGTTGGTTGGTTTTTTGTTGGGTTTTTTTTGTTTTTGTCCGTCTTAAAATTAAATATGGGGAGTAGGCTAAGTTAATAGAACTTTGTTACTCCCTTTTTCCAGCATTTTATGAAATGGGGAGTAGGCCAAGTTAATAAAACTTTGTTACTCCCTTTTTCCAGTATTTTATTGGCTTTGTATATCAAAATAGATACTGTCTGTACTAATATAAGACAAGACATTTCTTACAAATAGTTTTTATGTGAAAGGTTATTAATTATCAAGTATTTGGGGGTGGGTTGGAGGGGGGTCTTTTTTGAGTCATTCTAAATAAATTCATTTAATTATTGTAGACCTCTGCACTGCTGTTTATTTCCAAAGTCTCACTACTGCTATTAAGACAAACAGAAATGTAATGTTAGTATGTATAGTCCATTTTTTTCAAAAGGGAACCAATGAATTGGCATAAAACTCTATAATAAATAATGTTAAAACTTATATTAAAACATATTCCTGAGTTTTAAACCCATACCAAATCAAAAAACGTTTCTTAACAAATTGCCATCAAATTGGATAGATTAATCTCATTTTTTATACAGGGGTATTAGGCTGCATTGCTATCAAAGTAATCAATAATGCAGTACACAGACTAAAGGTAGGACCCTCCTTGCTCTGTGTGGGCTGTTCCATTAGTTGTCTTCATACCTGCATTGTAAAATAAGATTTAGCCTATGCAAATTGATGATAATATATAAAGAAACTTTTTTTTGTTTATGTACACTGAATTGTTTTTAATTATTTTTTTATTTGACATGGTATGGGTATAAAACGTAATAATATATTTTTATATGAATTTTAACTTTATTCATTATTCACACAAACGATCTGTAGCTTACATCGTCATTGTCGCTGCCTCCCATTTCCACCTCCACGTCGTAGCTGTTCTCAAGTCCCCCCTCATTGTGCTTCTCCAGTCTCTGCATACCATCCTGGGCTCGCTTGTTGAATGGCTGCATCCTGCAAAAACACACAATTGGGTATTGTTAAAAGACAGGTAAGGTCAGATCAGGTCATAAAGCTTAACAATCACATTCAGAGCAAGCTGTTGTAGCACACGTCTGTCATGGTCAGGTCAGGTCATACAGCTTAACAATCACATTCAGAGCAAGCTGTTGTAGCACACGTCTGTCATGGTCAGGTCAGGTCATACAGCTTAACAATCACATTCAGAGCAAGCTGTTGTAGCACACGTCTGTCATGGTCAGGTCAGGTCATACAGCTTAACAATCACATTCAGAGCAAGCTGTTGTAGCACACGTGTGTCATGGTCAGGTCAGGTCATACAGCTTAACAATCACATTCAGAGCAAGCTGTTGTAGCACACGTCTGTCATGGTCAGGTCAGGTCATACAGCTTAACAATCACATTCAGAGCAAGCTGTTGTAGCACACGTCTGTCATGGTCAGGTCAGGTCATACAGCTTAACAATCACATTCAGAGCAAGCTGTTGTAGCACACGTCTGTCATGGTCAGGTCAGGTCATACAGCTTAACAATCACATTCAGAGCAAGCTGTTGTAGCACACGTCTGTCATGGTCAGGTCAGGTCATACAGCTTAACAATCACATTCAGAGCAAGCTGTTGTAGCACACGTCTGTCATGGTCAGGTCATACAGCTTAACAATCACATTCAGAGCAAGCTGTTGTAGCACACGTCTGTCATGGTCAGGTCAGGTCATACAGCTTAACAATCACATTCAGAGCAAGCTGTTGTAGCACACGTCTGTCATGGTCAGGTCATACAGCTTAACAATCACATTCAGAGCAAGCTGTTGTAGCACACGTCTGTCATGGTCAGGTCAGGTCATACAGCTTAACAATCACATTCAGAGCAAGCTGTTGTAGCACACGTGTGTCATGGTCAGGTCAGGTCATACAGCTTAACAATCACATTCAGAGCAAGCTGTTGTAGCACACGTCTGTCATGGTCAGGTCAGGTCATACAGCTTAACAATCACATTCAGAGCAAGCTGTTGTAGCACACGTCTGTCATGGTCAGGTCAGGTCATACAGCTTAACAATCACATTCAGAGCAAGCTGTTGTAGCACACGTCTGTCATGGTCAGGTCAGGTCATACAGCTTAACAATCACATTCAGAGCAAGCTGTTGTAGCACACGTCTGTCATGGTCAGGTCATACAGCTTAACAATCACATTCAGAGCAAGCTGTTGTAGCACACGTCTGTCATGGTCAGGTCAGGTCATACAGCTTAACAATCACATTCAGAGCAAGCTGTTGTAGCACACGTCTGTCATGGTCAGGTCATACAGCTTAACAATCACATTCAGAGCAAGCTGTTGTAGCACACGTCTGTCATGGTCAGGTCAGGTCATACAGCTTAACAATCACATTCAGAGCAAGCTGTTGTAGCATACGTCTGTCATGGTCAGGTCAGGTCATACAGCTTAACAATCACATTCAGAGCAAGCTGTTGTAGCACACATGTGCAGGCGTCCACTCATGCCGGCTCCTCCATCCAGACACATTTTTAGACTTGTTTTTAAGGGCGGAATCTGGCACGAGTTGGTAGAGCGCTCGCTTGAGATACTTTGTTCGTAGGATCAAACCTCGGCAGAGGACCCATACTCCGAATGTTTTTTTCCCTCCCATCCTAACCAGTGCCCTACGACTTGTATATCTAAGGCTGTGATATGTATTGTCTTGTCTGTGGGAAAATGCATATAAAAGATCCTAGTCACTAATGGAAAAATATAGCAGGGTTCTTATGAAGACTATTCGTCAGAATTAACAAATGTTTGACATCCAATATCCAATAATTAGGAAATCAATGCACTCTAGTGGTCGGTAAACAGAACTAAACTTGAATTGAGACTGAAAAACCCCATCCCTCCTGAAAATGTTACGGAGTAGAAAATTGTACTGCACCAAAGAATCGGGGAAGAATCCCAACTAACAACATGAGTAAATGCCTTGAGTTATATTGATTTATAACTCGCATAAATTGAAAACTGCTTTTATGATTTATTTATACGATTTATTGAATGATGGTATATCAAAATGGCTGGAAAAAATGGTGTGGTTTCTTCAGGGCTTTCCACAACAGACCTCACAAGCTGTTGTTCAAACTTATCTCATACTCACGTGTAAATGAAAAGTGGTGTTTTCACACTCCACTGGTGCTAATCGATACTATGAACTATTGTACCCACTGTGAAAACTATCTCATGCTCTAATATTTTTTTTAAAAATAAAAAAACAAATATAAATTTTTTTTAAATGAACAAAATAAAGTGTTTGTTTTGTTTAATGACACCACTAGAACACATTGATTTATTCATCATGGGCTATTGGATGTCAAACATTTAGTAATTTTGACATATAGTCTTGGACAGGAAACCCGCTATATTTTTCTATTTCTAGCAAGGGATCTTTTATATGCACCATCCTACAGATAGGATAGCCTTTGATATACCAGTTGTAGTTACAGGGAGAAAGATATAAAACAAAAAAAGGGAAATAGTGTAGTATTAGACGTGTGCAATACTGCTCTTTGCACTTACGTTAAGGTGATGCTGTATTCATCCATTGCTTCCTGGTGTCGGCTAGCCAGGGCAAGGAAATCTCCCAAAATCTGATGAAGTCTGGCCGTGTTGTGGGAAATGAGATGTTGCTGTATTCTTGGGAAAATAACAAAACTATTTAACTGTAAGTCATATAATACTAATATACTAATAATATACTAATGACATAATCAAGAAAACATTTTACATAAACTGCTGCTCTAGGGGTGCGAGGAAGAAAGGAGAAAGATGAATTAAAACAAAAAGTAATTCTCATTGTAGTCTATTAATACATTCATCTAATTTTCATGAAACCTAAACACATATTTAAAAATACTATTACCTAGACTACAAATGTAGGTTTAGAAGGATTTGAAACGTAACATGGGTTACAACAACTGAATAGTACAACATTATTTTGCTTAATGTCAACAATGAATTAGAACAAATTCTTGCTACTGGGCATCCATCACTATGTTAAGCAGCAACATTTTTAAAAATGTTTTTGCTTCTGTTAAAGTAATACTTTCATATGCTGAAATGGCAGTATGCTCAGGAAAGAAGATAAAGAAGACTGGTATCAAAATCTTTGTCTCTGTGTTATTAAATGTTTGTGGCGTTTAAAAAAAAATAATAATAATAATCTGCTTACAATTTGATTCCGCGTTGATGGTCTGGACCTTGAGCTATGATGTCTGCCAGGATGTACACTGCCTCTAGGTAGGATGGGTCCATCTCTATCGCCTTTAAAAGGTATGGCTCGGCCTAGCAGGTAGAGAAACAGTCCTGATAAAACTCTGGGATCGGTTGTTCAAATGTTAGTTACATGTAGCTTAACCAGTAGTTAAGAGAAATGTTCAAAACCAAAGATTGATTCAAAACCAATAATAAATGAAGACATAATGTTGAAACCTAATTTAGAACAACCAAAGGTATCCATACATAAAAAAATTCTAAAGTTGGTTTCGTATTTGTGCAAATAAGATTAAACAGCCAATATCAGACTAGCCCAGGGTTAATTTAACTGTTTTGAAAAACTCGGCCTAGGTTGGTATCCTATTGGGAGGGGGGGGGGGGGGGGGGGGAGAGTCTAAGACAATTCTTGTAACAATTAAAATATTACGTTGACAGCTAAAGAAAATATTCAATATGGAAAATTAATGTTTTCTGTGACGATATTTAGTTCTATTGGTATTACAAATAAGCATATGTTTGAAATGGCTATTGATATGATTTGGACCGAATTTACAAAGCCTGTTTATTCTTACACGTGTGTAACCACATACATTCACAATGCTTTTAAACACCTGAATTTAAGAAGAAAAAAAAACAGCTTCATAAATTCGGCCGTTTGTGTCTTTTAGTACTGGAAATAAGACGTGTATTTAATAGTTTGATGTTTGATGTTGATAAAGTGCCTTTTGGTAGTTATATGTCCATGTAAACTGTCAATTCTTTACTGAGATTTGATCACTTAGGCAGGGCTTCTACTACAATTTTTACAAAATCCACTAGCCATGGGATCAGTGATTTAAAAAATTTACTATCCATAATTAAAAATTCACTAGCCCTGTTACTTAATACAATTTTACTAATAGTAATAATCGGATATGTTACTTAAAGAGATTAAAGACACCAAGATTGGAGGGCAGGGATGGGGCAGCATATTCATATTTACAAAATCGACTTCAATGCAGCATTTGATAACTTTTTGTCACTAGCCATCAGGCATGGCAACAGTAGTTATTTACTAGCCCAACATTGAATATCACTAGCTGTGGGAATGGGGCTACCATAATCTAGAAGCCCTGACTTAGGGTAGGCATTTGAATACTTATCTTCAAGTTGATTCTCACCTTTGCAACTGTGTTGGAATCTTTTGACAAAACTGATGCATAAAGCTGGAAAAAAAAGAACATACATTTACACGAACAATTCGTAACAAGCAAACTATCATACATATTACACATAGTACTGCATGAAATGCAAGTTTAGTTTAACAAGACCCAAATACATATTAGTCATCTGATATTCTGCTTTCAAATAGGTGGCAAATGAATTTTGCTATATTTTTTAGTTGGCAAGGTAAAAAAAGTTTGTTTTGTTTTTCAACACCACTAGAGCACATTGATTAATTAATCATCAGCTATTGGATGACAAACATTTGGTAACTCTGACATAGTCTCAGAGAGGAAACCTGCTACATTTTTCCATTAGTAGCAAGGGATCTTTTGACCAGTTGTGGTGCCACTGGTTAGAACGAGAAAAAGAACAGGATAAAAGTCAAAGGACGCAGAATGTCCCATATATATATATGTAATTAAAAAGTATTGATCTAAAAGAACTCACTGTAAATGTGCGTGCACTGTTTCCAAGAGTACGTATCATGCGACTGGCCCAAGTTAATCCATCTTTGATTCTGTGGGTTGTCAGATAACATTCTATCAGACCTGAATAAAAAAACCAAGCATCATTAAAAACACAATCATAATAAAGCAAATTGATGAAAGGTGAGTGGAGAAATGCTTACCCCTTTCCATCTTTAGGCGAGTTTGTTTTGTTTAATGAAACTACTAGAGCACATTGAGTTATTAATTTATTATTTCTTGATTTATCGACTACAGGATGTCAAACATTTGGTAATTTTGACATACAGTCTTAGAGAGGAAACCCACTACCTTTTTTCTTTTATATGCATCATCCCACAGACAGGATAGTATATACCACAGCCTTTTTTATACCAGTTGTGGTGCACTGGCTGAGACAAGAAATAGCCCAATGGGCCAACCGACAGGGATCGATTCAACACTGACCGTGCACCAAGTGAGCGCTTTACAACTTTGCTATGTCCTGTCCCTGAGGCGAGCACAAGGAACTACTTACCTCTCATGCAAGTCTCGAAGCACTGATGAAACTTTTTATTTATGGTTATATGGCATCATACATATGGTTAAGGACCACACCGATATTGAGAGAGCAATCCCACAGTCGCCACTTCATGGGCTACTCTTTTTAATTAGCAGCAAGGGATCTTTTATATGTACCATCCCACAGACAGAATAATACATACCATGGCCTTTGTTACACCAGTGGGTCCACCGACGGGGATCGATCCTAAACCCACCATGCATCAAGCAAATGCTTTACCACTGGGCTACACCCCGCCCAATATGCACCGGAAAGCTTGGTTTAAATATCATCATAAACAAGCATTTTTAGAGTAGGGGTCAGAATTTAGCTCAATCTGTTGAGTGCTCAATTGAGGTGCTTGTGTCGCAGGATCGAACCACCTCAGTAAATCCATTCAAAATTGGCTTTTTTCTCATTCCAACCAATGCACCACACACGACTGGTCAAAGGCCATGGTATGTGCTTCCCAGTCTGTGGGAGTTCGCATATAAAAGATCCCTTGCTGCATTAGGAAAACTGTAGCGGGTTTCCTCTGATGACTACAAGTCAGAATTACCAAATGTTTGACATCCAACAGCCAATGATTAATTAATCAATGTGCTCTAGTGGTGTTGTTAAACAAAACAAACTTTAACAAACTTTTTCCTAGAGTACTGCTAAAGCAATATATACCCCTATCGGGTTTTAAATATTTTTGTATCTGCCAAGTTCAAGGGCCATAACTATATCAATAATCAGCCAATCCCCATGGAAGTTAAACTTGATCTGTATCCCACAGACAGGGTAGTACATACCACGGCCTTTGATATACCAGTCGTGGTGCACTGGCTGGAATGAAAAATACCCCCATGGGCTACGTCCTGCCCATTAGATGTTAATGAGACGAAGAAATAAAGTAAAATAGCATTATACATCTTAATTCCAGTGCTGAACATGGATGTCAAATCATGCCATTGTACTGCATTCCACACAATCGACTTTTGTTTTCCCTCCATATCTCATAGCCTTATAAGTTATAATGTATAATTAAATGACGTAAAAAAAAAAAAAAAAAAAAAAAAAAAATGAAAATGCTCTTCCTTATACTCGAGTCTTGCTTGACTCGGCCCAGGCCCAAGTACTAGACTACTCGTGGAGTCCCTATAGGGATTAATAATATAATTTGGAAGTCCGCGAAGACAAAAAGAAGGAAGTTGAAGTCACATGACCGGAACTACAGGGAGCATACAGTGAAGAATTTTAGGCCATCCCATTGGCTGTTGGGATGTTCGGACCAGATCACTTGCATGGGGGGAGGTGCACTTGTTGAGGACAGGTAATGTTGAAAAGAAAACAAAAACAACACTGTTTACCACTGTAAGCCTCAAAGCGATGAGGAGCAAGCCTGACGGCCTCTAGATAGTGTAGTGTGGCATCATGTAGTTTCTTCAAGTCCAGCAGAGATGACGCCTTTAACAACAACGCTTGAATGGATCTCGGGTCAACGGTATATGCCTGAAACATCAACAAAAACAGGAAAACTAATGACGTATTAGTGAAATCAGGGTTCATACACTTTTAAGCACCATTTTGGTTCATTTCCCAGAACTTTTTTTAACATTTTTCCAGGAGTCTGAATACATCACCTGGAAAGGATTTTTTTTAATGACACCCCAGTAAACTGTTTATTCAGTAGTTCTCAAACATAAGCTACACATAATCTAGATATATCACATGGATGCTAAAGTTGTAAAAATACATAAATAAAAAAATATTGTAGTGTGCAGATTTTTTTTTACTGGGTGTGCATGCATCTGTGTCTCAATGCTGGATCTTACAGCAAAACACTCCATAGCCATAATACATATCTAACCATATTGTGGAATTTTTTTGAATTTTTTTGAGGCATTCAATTATTTTTGGTCAAGATCCATTTATTTTTGGTCAAGATTCAGAATTATATAACTTTATATAGATGGGGAAAGAGAGTAATGTTTAAATACCAGTACTATCCAGATCTATTATTTCCACACAAAAAACTAAATTAAAAAAAAGATTTAAAAAAAAAAGATTTAAAACAATTTAAGTCACAAAACGTCTAAACAGTAATTAATACATTTACGGTATTACGTTTATAGGTCAGTGCTTGTAGAGTACCTGTAACCTACAAGTACTTTAAATCATTATTTGTTTGTGGGGAGTTTTAAAGTACCAAATGACAAAATTACATAAATCATATAAACATGTTTTATTTTAATTAATAATTATTTTAAACTTATTAGTGACATCGTGTTTCGAATATGAAATTTACCGGAATTATACCTGTTTCTGTGATTAACTAAATGTCAATCACATTATTCAATGATAGCACAAAAATAATCTCTTGAAGTGGACTCTTTGTTACCACCAAACAGTCAAAACCAACCCATGAAATGATTGTTTATTTAGTTAATTGGTCTAAGACTTCAATGGAGATCAAAAGAATATGTGTCAACAACAAGTTCTCAACTTCTGCATTTGTCTCACTGCATAGTAACATAGCAGAAGCCTTAGGAGTATTTGTTTTCTTACGGCGCTTATCACAGCTATAGATCTACTAAATTATTTATCTTTGACAGTAGTTTCGAAGTCACAAACGTCAGAAACAAGACGGCCGAGTTACATAATTTATTCAACCAATCACAATTTGTGTTAATTTATATCCACGCTTTCTTACTGCGTATATATTTTAACAGTTGACCAATGGCAGTCGACCTCTTATAATTACTGTTGTTTGAAGGATATAGTTTGGAACCAGACATCAAACGCAATTATTTATAATTATATTTTCCAAATAATTATTATTAAATGAAAACAAAATTATAAAAAATAATAAAATTCCAGGATTTTCCTGGGGATTAATTCATTTTTCCAGGATGTTTAAGCACCTTCCAGGATGAAAATAAAATTTAAGCACTTTCCAGAGTTTTTCAGGATGCATGCGAACCATGGAAATATTTTATCTAAAAAAATGCTACTAATGTGAAATAAAAGGAATGTTTAACATTTAGCAACACTGCAGGATGTTGTTTAATCAGTGAATGGATGGATGAATGAATGAATGAATGAATGAAAAAATTAACATTTAATAACAAACATGCAAATATTTCATTCTATATTCTTTAATTAACTCTACCTTTTGAGCAAAGTAAACTGCCCGGACTGAACGTTCTTTACTTTTGACGAAATTCAGCATGGAGTAGTAGCCCATAGCAATCCATGGTTCAGCACAGCTTTCCGATATCCCCATCAGCTTCTGGGACAATCTGCGTCAAACAATTTCATGTACTATATAATAGGGAGCATTATTAACAAGCATTCTGAGAGCAGACCTGTCAACCTTTAGTCAAGAGAAAGCAGGAGGTGTGTGTTGAAAAAGCAGGAGATTTTGTCAAAAAATGGCAGATTTTTTAACTTCACAAAATTTAACCCAAAATCGCAAGGCTGTTGTAAACATTATTACAATAAGTTATATGAATATTACATAATGTCATATATACTTGTTAACCTTAGATCTTGGCTTTAAAAAAAAAAAAAAATTATTAAAAAAAATAATAATATGTGTGTACCGGTATATATTTCTTTTTAAAGTTTAAATATTATTATGATTTAATAAAAAAAATTGTTTTTTAAATCTCTTTTATCTAAAAATGTTAAGAACATTAACAAAAAATTAAAAAATTTAATTGGTACATTTACGGCATTACACTTACAGGTTATGTTACATCATCATTTGTGGCTAGTGTATGCAAGTTAAAGTACCCAAGACAAATTTATATAAATGTTATAAAATAATATTCAGTTTTTACCATAATGAGGAACAGTGCTGTGGTACTTAAAATCATTATAATGATGCAATAAACACTGTATTTCCATTAATCATAAGTAAAACCTCATTACAGACATTGTGTGAAATATACCGGAATTATACCCATTTCCGTGAATAACTTTATATCAAACACAACATTTATTAAAGGGACACACCCTAGTTACGGCTAGTTGTTAACCATTACGGCGTTGTTTTTCGCTATTAAACCCATTTTTTCACAAATAAAATTGCACTTTACTTACCGTTTATTATTTAGAATATACATTTCCATTCACCTGAAGTGTTTTTTGGTAATCCTGGTAATCCTGGTTTTAGTAATACCACAAAATGCATTTTTCGTATTTCTGAAAAACTCACGCACGTCTGAGAAAAAAACGTTGAGCAGACAAGGTCTAAATTATTTTTAGAGGGGATATTTCCATTTCAATGTCACAGACGTTGGTATACCACGTGACCGTTATCATTTTGGTTTGTTTTCTCGTGCACGGTTCGCGCAATCAACATCCGATTTGTTGTTGTTCATTTGTGAGATTTTTCTTCACAGTTCGTGAACATTTTCAGTAACAATAAAGTTCAGACAAGTAAGTATCTCAATACAAAACCTTACAAACCCTTAAAACCAATAATTTTGCTAAGTCCTACGATATCTGGAGAGGGGATACAACCAGGACAGAACAGTTGGAACATGTCCAGGAGAGGTGAAAAGAACGCACCCCAAGTCTGTGAAATTTGTCGCGACGTAGGCATTGTTGTGCTTCGAGCGACATCTACCAGTGACATCAGAATACAAACTTTCAAAATTATTTCAAGCAATTGGGACATGGGGATTCCCATGGTATTTATCGATATAAAACCTGCTTTTTCACTCCATTTGATAAAAACGTGATCTAAGTGTATTACAGGTTTGTAGATTAACCAAATTATAGTTTATTTTCGCTGGATGGAACTAGGGTGTGCGGCTTTAATTGTAAAAAAAAATTAAAAATCTATTGAAATGTACCCTTGTTACCAACATTTTACTGCACGAACATACAAAATTAACTGATACAAGTATGCTTATATAGCTAATTAGTCTTTTCTTTGTCTTGCTGTGACATGTGATTTTAACATGCATCATATTGCTGTATTGCTGTCAACTCTGGGCCAGAGTCTGGCACTTCAGATCCGTCATAGTTGCATTATGTAATCTAGTGGGAAGATGTTTTACAATTCAGAGGCGTTATTAGGATTAACTTGGAAAGTTTTATATATAGCAACACTGAATGTCAATACACAGCCTGTTGAATCAGCGGCATCACGCTTCATAGCTATTACGATGACAACAAACATTATAATAACACGTCATTTCATAAACTCCATGTCCTTTTTTAACAATATAATATCCCACAATTCTCACTTCGGCAAACATTAAACAGTCAGAACAATTCAGCCTGTTACATTCTCGGAAACCGGAAGTAGCCGACGTTTAACGAATGAGAAAAAAAGGCAGAGTTACTTCCCTTATGTTATTTTGACAAAATGGGAATTTTTTTTTTATGCCTACAAAAATGTCATTTAACAGAAGAAATTGTCTCCTGCACAGGTTATCAGGAGATTTATCAAATACCAGGAGACTCCTGCCGAATCCAGGAGAGTTGACAGGTCTGTCTGAGAGTATTGCTAAAGCAATACATGTCCCTTATCAGACCCAACAATTTTTCGTATGTCCTAAATTCAAGGCCCACATCTCTGTGAAAAGTGGGTAAATCACCATTACAGTTAGACTTGATCAGTAACAGTACATGGTAAAGCTAAACACAAAATTTCACCTTAAATTCTTCTGGCACTGCAAAACAAAAAGTTCAGAAAACTAATTTTTATGTCGTAAGTCCAAGGGCCATAACTCTGTCAAAAATGGGTAAATCGCCATGAAAGTCATTTGATCTGTAACAGTACATGATAAAGCTATACACAAAATTTCAGCTCAATATGTCAAGTAAAGAGTAAAATAAATGAACATACTGTGACAACGCACTGACTTTGCATTCTTGTGACAAAAGGTAGGCAAACAAGTCCATGTTCTTCATACATAGTGGGTCAAGACTGTGAACCTAGAACCATTGCAATACAAACAATAGATTTTGCATTTCAAAATAATGAGATTCAAATTGAATAATTTAAAATAAAATTAAAGAAAACCACATTAATGTTCACATTTCTTTTGGTATGTACAAAGCAATGGTGCCAATGTGCTAAGTACTCATATTTAACTCAATCTCTATGTAGGCCCCTCTGAACTCTGAATAGTGTGTCTGTGTCTGTGTCTGTGTCTGTGTCTGTGTCTGTGTCTGTGTCTGTGTCTGTGTCTGTCTGTCTGTCTGTCTCTCTCTCTCTCTCTCTCTGTTTGTATGTGTGGGTTTGTATAGGTGCCCATGCGTATGTGTAATCTTACTGCATCATTATAATAAAGACATCCTTAAAGTTAACAAAAAGGGTTATTATTATCTATACACTATATATTAATTATGTTTATTAGTGTCTGTATTTAGTTCAATGTGACAAACAGTGGCAATTAGACTCACTCTTTGGAACACTGACATAGCATCTGCATAGCGACCATCATAAAACATGGCTTCCCCAACACAGTTCAGGAGCTGTACATTGTCTCGCAAACATGTCTGAAAACCAAGAACCTCACGGTTAATTTGGAAACATGACACAAATTAAGGTCCACGATTCCAGTAGATGTTTTTGATTTATTGATCCAAACACAAAATGAATTATTCACTTTCAGGGATGTGAGAGGGGCTGGTACAAAAAAGCTTATTGTGACCGGGGTCCAGGGGCTGCTCAAGGGCCCCTGAAGGAAAATTGTTGTTTGCAACCCCTGGAACTGCCAAAAATTGCTGGTTATAACTTATAATATAAGGCACACATCATAAACTTGAAACCGTGAAAACATGCAAATGAACCTTGTGTGGTCAACAATATTAAACATCATGTTTTAGTTTTTTTAGACGAAATGAAAAAGCACATTTATGCCTTTCCACTTAGCTCTCACATCCCTGCACTTAAAAACCAGGAAATATTACTTCAGAGACCTCAGAATTTCTATACTTTAATAGGTCTTCCACACTTTGTGATCTATGACTTATAATCTTTTTTTCCTGTCTTTTAAAAAAAAAAAAATTCTTTTATTCATTTATTCATAAAATTCCTGTTACAGGAAAATCTGGTCCCCAACCAGGGGTGAAATTAAACAATAGGTAATCTTAATATGAGAAGTCTTCATCAGTTTGACTTAACCGATATCAGTGTCTGGCTCGACTACCTTGTCCACCCACATCTCATACCTTGTATCAGTCTCAACTCCTCCATAGGTGTATCATAATTTTCACATACACAAACCGTGGCTCTATCAAGGCACAACACCACCATTTGTCACGTTAAATGTCGTTAAAATAGTCCAGTTAAAAATTAAAAATTAAAAATTATGAATTGCCGTTTGAAATAATTTTTGATGATTACAAGTAGGTTGACCTTTGTGGTGGTTAAATAACCTATCTGAATTTACTTTTTAGTTTTATTACTAACTCAAGAGAACTGCACAAATGGTATACTTCTAGTTGTAATGGTATAATAGCAAAATGAGGTGGTGCACTAGCATAAAGGTGACTAATAAAAAAAATAGTGGTCAACCTATGTTGACTTTGTTTTGCATAGTAGTTGTCAAGGGAGAATACTCCCTAAACCTAGCAGTCAAGTAGACCTCTCGATATTTCACAGACTTATTCTGACAGAAATTGTATTGAATCACATAGGAAGGAAGGAAATGGGTTTTTTTTTACAATGCACTCAACACATTTTAATTACGGTAATATGGCGTCGGACATATGGTTAAGGACTACAGATATAGAGAGAGGAAATCCACTGTCGCCACGTCATGGGCTACTCTTTTCGATTAGCAGCAAAGAATCTTTTATATGCACCATCCCACAGACAGGATAACACATACCACGGCCTTTGATATACCAGTCGTGGTGCATTGGCTGGGGTGAGAAAAAGCCCTATGGACCCACCGATGGGGATCGATCCAAAACCGACCGCACATCAAGCGAACACTTTACCACTAGACTATTTCCAGCCCCCTTTTGAATCACACAGAGTAATTAAAAGAGTGCAGCTTTAAAACTGGCCTACACCAAGGCCCTAACTAACAACTGCTAGTGGTATGGCAAGGAGACCTTCACTATCCATTCCTCCTTCATTTAACAAACATATTCCACTGTCTAGTTTTGTACTTTCTGGGTCTACTGTAGAGAGGTAATATTTAAAAAATCGACTGAAAATAGGATTGACCTTCTTTTCCATGTTTCGGAATGTAGATACAGCAGTGGTGTATTCTTTGGCTGCAAGTTGTGCGTGTCCCTTCAACCAACCATGCAACCTGGAAATACAACAAGCAGTAGATCACAATTATTATAGTCCAGACAGCAAATTTTATGTAGGAAGCATAAGATTATAAGATGGAATCCCAACATATCTACATTACTTTATGATTCCAACAGAATCATGAAAAAAAATATCACAAATTCATTGCCTGTAGTCGTTAAGAATACAGCACACCTTCCCTGTTCCTACATGTATGTACACCATCGTCACATTCAGTTTCAAAGAAAAGGAAAGTTTGTTTAATGGCACCGAACATATTATGTAATCAGTGGTTATTAGGTGTTCAAAATACGGTAACCAGAATGGTAAGACTTAATGGAGGTGGGAAGGCGTTGCACAGGGTGCTTTCTTTAAGTGAACTTTCAGTAGTAAATTTATTCTCATTGTACTAGTTATTTTAAAAGTTTGACAGCAGAGGAGACCTTACCAGTAAGTGCTATCATCACTGTATCAAACTTAACGATAACACAAATATTACACTGGCATTTTTTGGGGGAAAAAAGCCAGTGTACAGTTACCACACATATCCCATCTAATCTTTCCTGTGGTTACATCTACAGGGTTTCTGCCAGAGGGTAAAACGGGTATGGCACCATACCCAAATGTTTTGGCAGATTTTATTTTTTAAGTTAACCTTTTGACAAAATTAATCATTATCATTACTGTATGATTTTCTTAACCCTAACCCTAAACTTAACGCATTTTCTTTCTGAGAAAGACCATACACCCACCCCCATAACCCCTGTTGACTGCGGTTGCATTCAGTTTCATAGCACAATACTCAAACATTTCTTTCTGGCAAAAACGCTGATCTATTATAGTAGAATAGTATAAATTGCCAAAAGAAGACAGGATACACCTGTGAAACAAAAGCACAACGTAGAAACCTATAAGAAAGCTATTTTTACCATTCCACATTGGTTCCATGAGGCAGGTTGTTTGTGATAAGAGAAGCAACGTCAGCACCTTTCATCCCAAGAGACAGCAATCCCACTGCAGCATCCAAAGCCAAGGGCTGCTCTCTGGAAAACCAAACATTTTAATATGATTTTGTTTTGTTAACTCTCTTCATATTTGCTGAGGTTTACTATGGTAGTGGCAAAACATGAAGTGAAGAGTTTTTCTCAAGGAACTATCGGTTTTGTAAGATCTAACCATCTGTACAAAGGTTTATGCATTTAGAACATTATAAAATGTAATTTGGTCACAGACACCGTCTGTGATATTCTGGATGACAGCATCTGACTACTTACTGTTTGCAGAATCAATGTTGACAAATTGTACCAGGAGTATTTTTTAATATCTTGATATGTAAGAACTTTAAGTTCAAACTGGATTCAGTAGAACTCATTCTGAAAAACATTTTGGGGAGTGATCAACTGCTCCCCTAACTTAGATTATGGGGAGCCATTTAACATATTACCATCTTGATGCCACACACTAAAGGGAGCTAAAAATTACCCTCCTTGAACTGCATGTAGTCTCAGTGGAGTGATGGGGAGCAAGAGGAAGCTCCTCTTAAATGGTGAGGTCGGATTCAAAAGATAAAAAAAAAAACCTAAACATTCCACGATTTGTAACAACTTTGTGAAATGATCAGTGCTATAAATAGAGATTATTATATGAGCTTGTGTGTTGTACTGATTTTACAAAACGAGTGTCAGGATTTTTGTAATGCCCGAACGAGAGCATCATGAATCCTGACACGAGTTTCGTAAAATCAGTATAATTTTTTTATTATCCATATTATTATTGTTGTTTTCTTTATGAATAACAAGACCAACTCAAAATGTTTCAGCCACAACTAGAAGGAGATGACAAAATGACATCATATTTCAAATGCACAGTCTGAGCTAGGACTGGAGAAGCAACGTCGTGCTATGACATCATTTCCCAAAATTACGTCATTACACTTGCTATTACGTGTGCTTCATATGATTATTATCAATCGGTTATGTTGAACCATATGGATAATAAAGAAAAAACTGAACTGAGAACATAATATTATGATGTGTATGAATATTTGGTGAAAGACCATGCAAACTAACCTGACAACCTCCTTGTAACAAGTCATGGCTGATCTGTCTCTACCCTCGCGGAGGTTAAGTTTGGCCAGGGCAAGGTTCACCTTGGCTGTCCTCTGCTTTGTGCTGATACTCTCCAGCTAACAAATGACATACATATTACAATGTTTAGTAATGTTTTTCTATCATCAACATAAAACAGTTGTGCAGCATGGAGATTAATATCAGAACAAAAAACAATTGGAGACATGTATTAATGGGTCAACCTTGAAAACACATATTAGATATAACACAAACCATCATTTTTTTTAAAATGCAATGACTACTTCATTTTTCATTTTCTTTTTCAATATACACATGTACATTTATACAATAATAAAATTATATATAACTTAATAGTATTCCATGGGGTGGGACATAGCCCAGTGGTACAGCACTCGCTCGATGCGCAGTTGGTCTGGGATCGATCCCCGTCAGTGGGCCAATTGGGCTATTTCTCGTTCTAGCCAGTGCACCACGACTGGTATATCAAAGGCTGTGGTATGTATTACCCTGTCTGTGGGATGGTACATATAAAAGATCCCTTGCTGCTAATCGAAAAGAGTAGTCCATGAAGTGGAGACAGCTGGTTTCCTCTCTCATTATCTGTGTGGTCTATAATCATATGTTTGACGCCATATAACCGTAAATAAAATGTATTGAGTGCGTTATTAAACAACCCCATTTCTTTCTTTCTTTTTTAATAGTATTCCCCTCTCCTTTTTGTATACAGTAAATTCATGGAAAAGGGATATAGCAGAATAGAAATACATGTAGGTAATGACGGGAAAGTGGGATAATTGACAGTACGTTACAAATGAAATGTAGGAATGTTCACACCAGAAACTTACATGGGGTTGTTCTACAACTGTTGACAAAAAATCATTCGTAATTCACATGAAACATATCGTATACCCTCAGGATAATTCGGAATGTTTTCAAATTATTTTTAAAT
Organism: Gigantopelta aegis; assembly: GCF_016097555.1. NCBI lineage: Eukaryota > Metazoa > Mollusca > Gastropoda > Neomphalida > Peltospiridae > Gigantopelta > Gigantopelta aegis. Next base: position 65,691,883 of record NC_054701.1, on the reverse strand, counting down.
CACTGGCAGCATTCTGCAAGTAAGGTTTTGATTGGTGGACATGAGCTCCAACTTGCTGGTGTTAGATCCACATGTAATAGTGGAGCTAATTTTAATTAGATTGTTTTCTCCAAAAGAATTATACACTGTCAAATAAGAGGAAGTTAAACCTCTATCAATTTGTAAACATGTCAGTTAAGAAGAACAAGGGGAATAAACTTATTCATAAAACCATTACATAAATGTCCAAAGATTGTCACTTGGGTAACAATTTCCATGCATAAAACAGAAGCAGTATGAAGCAGTTTACTTGTCCCATATGTGTGTGACAGTGTATCTTTGACATGATAAAACCCAAAACCATATGGTTATACTTTAAAACATTTTACCACATTTAGAGCTTCTGCAGTGCGCTTCAAGTGGTCAAGACACTGGTACAGTTTGAACTTCACTTCCACTTCTGACGACACATCCTATTTTAAGAATGAAAAACAATTAATAATTATGATAATATTAATTATTAATAATTATATGTCATAGCATCATAGGTCACTCGGACAAGCAACGCTAGTTTTGTGCTGTTGACATGCCATTTCAGTTGTAGAAAATGTGGAAATACTGTACTGTTACTCTGATCCTCTAAAAATGAAGGAATAACATAGTTTTTAGTAACAGGGCTAGTCCTACTTGTAGTAAATAAGATTTTAAGCAAATATGTCACCTAAAGGAGATAGAGCTTAAAAACCATTAGAGTGGGGGTGCAGGATATTCGTATCTACAAAATAGACAACTTTTGTTTTCACTAGCCATCAGGCATAGTGATAGTATTTACTAGCCCAATATTGAATATCACTAGCCATGGGAGTGGGGCTACCATAATCTAGAAACCCTGAGTAAAATCATATCTGGATTTGTATAAATGCTGTAGATGCTGAGCACATTTTGCTATATTATCTGACAAAATGGAATCAAATTATGGTCAATGCCACCTATTTTTGTGAGCAGATGCCAGAGAGAGCATAAGGACTGAAACTTTAATTAAATACACATGTAAATTAAAAAATTAACCAAAATGAATGTGATTCACTACTCACTGCAGGACTGCCATGCTTTCCCTTTGTCTTGTTGATGGCTTTCTTCAACTGCAGAGACTTTCGGTAAATGACCTGTCACCAAAAATATACAAAAAAAGGTAATTAAATGCTTAAATCTACATGTACATGGCAAGTGTTAAAAGGTGATCATCGTAACTATCGTAGGTCTAACTGATGGAGGTGGAAGGCTTACTATTTTATTTGTTTTAATAGGTTTATTGCAGGGTTATATTGCTATATACAAGTACACACTACATGTATGTGTATACTGCACAATGAGATTATTTTTAAATGATGTATCCTATTTAAATGAATACATTAAACTAGAATTACATAAAATGGTCTCAGTTTATAGGTGTGAAAGTTAAGGTGTACTAGCTCTTACCTGTGGCTTCACCCAACAGAGAATACATACATGTACATGTACAATGCACAAAGCAATTATTATCTATTTAAACTATAATAATTAATTGCATTTCGGAAAATGTCTACTCAAATACAAGTCTAAACATACTGCATACATCAAAACAATACTAGATGAGTGATCTACATGTAACAAGCAAAAGCAAGATGTATGTATGTTTTTAAACAAGTTGTAAGATTAATGCTATCTAACAAACACAAATTATAATTTGTATTATATTTCTTAAGGCTCACTCAGGTTGACCGTGCGATTATATACAGATAATTTTCCCCCGACTGATTTTTCTGCATTAGTCTGTGATTGTACCACAATCGTGTGCAGGGTTTCTGCCAGAGGGTAAAATGGGTATGGCGCCATACCCGAATTTTTTTGCAGATTTTATTTTGTTAAGCAACTTTTGGACAAAATTACTTACCTTATCATTACTGTATGATTTTCTTAACCCTAACCCTAAACGTAACCCATTTTCTTTCTGGGGGAGGCTCCCCATGACTGTGGTTGCATAGTGCCATACCCAAAAATTTCTTTCTGGCAGAAACACTGCGTGTGTACATAACAGATCCATGGCTGATCCAATGTGACACATGAGTGGTTGTGCGATGGTGTGGAAGATGAATGATGAAGTAAACAAAAAATCATCCATCACAATAGTTCAACATACTGAACTTCTATGATGTGACAATTAAAACAGATTCCCAACTATCAGACACAGATCACAGTCGACCTGAGCATGCTTGTGATTTTCGGTGTGCAAATTGTACATGTTGTGCAATTGTCATGTGGTTTTCCCCATTTGTGACCTGGGTGTAATATTTTTCTGATCTGGATGCCAGGGTCTGATTTGTGTAATCGTAAGATCAACCTGAGACAGCCTCAATGTCCTCAAAAACCAGTATTAAAATAAATTTAAACATCTTTTCAAACTAAAATTTATTTACAGCACTTGCAGTTAACTTATGCATAATACAGCAGTCAGTTTCAGATTAATTTATATGGTTCCAAGAAATTACGCCATCCTATGAGATATTTGCAAATTCAATAGCACCAAAACCATCCTTCACGCTTCCAACCCCGGTCAGGCTGCCTGTGTTCACTTGCATCCATGACAGGCGTGAGCTTGTTCTTAATATGTACATTAAACACTATGACCTGACCTGACTTGATTATATTGTGTAAGGAATGTATTTCTATTACATACCTCTGCCTTCTTGTACTCCCCTTGATGAAAGAGAGCATCACCATAATAAACCTGACATTGGTATTTCTGTGGGAATGACAAAACATCTGCATCTGGGTTGTTTTCACTTAACGACAAAACAAGTGATGCCTGAAACAGTAAAAGGTAGCATTAATAATATTTATCCTACAACTTACCCATAATATCTATGTCATAAACCCATGTGATAATTTAGAATATTAACCCGTGTAATAATGGAATGCAAATTTTCAAGGTCTCTAGGTAATGTGTTGCTGTGGATGGGTCATTTGTTTACAAGCCAACAAGACCTGATCGTAATGTTTTCAAAGAATTATTTAAAAAGCGTGACGTCAAACTAATCTGTGCTAATCGTGATGACGTCATATTACCGATGGTAGCGACTTTAGTACTGTGATTTACTAAAAATTTAATTAAAATGTTATTTTAGAAGTGTTATGGTATAAATAGAATTTGCTACTCGTAGTTTTTAATATGTAAAATATCAATCTCGTCTAGTTAATCAGTATTTGTCTCGGCAGAGCCTCGACTAATACCAATTAACATAAACAGGTAATGTGTTGCTGTCAATCGGTCATTTGTGTACACGCCAACAAGACCTGTATATCTGAGCATGACGTTTTCATAAGATTCACTTAAAATACATGTCAAACTAATCTGTGCTAATCGTGATGACGTCATATTACCGATGGAGGTGACAAAGTTAGTACTGTGATTTACTAAAAATTTAATTAAAATGTGTCATAGGATAAATAGAATTCACTACTCTTGTTTTTTAATATGTAAAATATCAACCGTGTCTACTTAATTGGTATTTGTCTCAGCAGAGCTTTGACATATACTGATTAAAATAAGACTTGTTTGATATTTTCCATATTAAAAAATACTTGTGATGAATCCTCTTATATACGAGTAGTATTAATTACTCCCAGCAGATATGCACACACACACACACACACACACACACAGTGACCCTGGGCCTGGCAAACTATCAATGAAATGTTGACAAGATCTGGTGGACTTGGTATCAATAACTCCCAGTAGATATGTGTGCACACACAAACAACACACACACACACACGCACACACACACACACACACAGTGACTCTGGCATACTATCAATGAAATGTTGACAAGATTTGGTGGACATGGTATTAATTACTCCCAGTAGATGTATGTGTGTGTGTGCACACAAACACACACACAGTGACCCTGGCACACTATCAATGAAATAACAAGATTGTATGGACTAGGTATTAATCACTAATGCTAGTCAACTCGCCCCAGTGTTTGGACAACTAGCCCCAAACTTTACTGTCCGTAAATAATTGTGACAAAATTAAAAAGGGACATCTACAACTTTGGTGTCATTTTATTTTATTTATTAATGTTATGTACAGTGAAACTCCACTATTACGACCACCTATTAAATGGTTTTATATTGGGGAGATCTTAATATCGGATAAATAATATTCTATTACAATGAACTGTCAAGTCTATTTACATGACGTTTGTGAGTTCCTAAAGGAATAATCAGGCAAGACTTTTGGACTCCAACTGGTGTGTATATTCAACAATATTTAATGCACATTATTGCTTAAAATGTTGGTATATTAATTAACAAAATGGTAATGATATGAGTTGACATATCAGTCTGGGGCGAGTTGACCAACCACGTTGGGGGCGAGTTGATTTTGGGGCGAATTGACCTGCTCCCTTAATTACTCCCAGTAGATATGTGTGTGTGCACACAACACTATCAATGAAACCTAAACAGGATTTGGTGGACATGGTATTAATTACTTCCAGCAGATACAGGTGTACATGTGTACGCACACAAACACACACACAGAGAGAAACAAACACACACACACACACACACACACACACAAACATACGTCACACACACACACACACACACACAAACAAACACACACACGGTGACCCTGACACACTATCAATGGAATGTTGACAAGATTTGGTGGACTTGGTATTAAACTCCCAGTAGATATGTGAGCACACAAACACACACACGATGACCTAGCCCGAGTACTCTGACTGTAAGAGAGCTAGACGGACATTTGGACATAAACACGCTCTCATTACAGTCAGAGACCAACCTATGTCTTTTTTTGGCAATTCCTGACTACCAAATGGTAGGCAACGAGTCCCACTCTAATACCACAACAATCCTATGTTTGACGTCAAATACCTTTACATCAATCATTTTCGAGTTAAGTGATACAAAAAAATCCACATATTAATCACTAATACACATACTACAGAAAGAAACCCGACAGCACCTACATTCAGCTACGCTTCGTGACACTCCGTCGCAACAATTGCAAAGCTCGGCGATCTATTTCGAGACGTAGACCACGTGATCGCGCACTGGGCGATTCTGCCTTGTGCAGCAGTTACAGGGGCCGTCTCATATCAAGCGAAGTTACAACATGGAAGAGTTGGCTAATGCCGTTTTGGGTGAATTTGGATTTCATTACGTCATTAAACCAAAACAATTACACATTATTGATTCCATTTTGAATTTGAAGGATACATTTGAGGTGTTATCGACAGGATACGGCAAAAGTATGTGCTACGTACTGCCTCCTCTTATGAAATGACCCCTGTAACTGCAGCACAAGGCGGAATCGCCCAGTCTCGAAATAGATCGCCGAGCTTTGCAATTGTTGCGACGGAGTGTCACGAAGCGTAGCTGAATGTGGGTGCTGTCGGGTTTCTTTCTGTAGTATGTGTATTAGTGATTAATATGTGGATTTTTTTGTATCACTTAACTCGAAAATGATTGATGTAAAAGTATTTGACGTCAAACATAGGATTGTTGTGGTATTAGAGTGGGACTCGTTGCCTACCATTTGGTAGTCAGGAATTGCCAAAAAAAGACATAGGTTGGTCTCTGACTGTAATGAGAGCGTGTTTATGTCCAAATGTCCGTCTAGCTCTCTTACAGTCGGAGTACTCGGGCTAACGATGACCCTGGCACACTATCCATGGATTGTCGACAAGAGATTAATGAGATGTGGAGTTCACCAGTGCAGTTTCAAACCAAAAACAGTTGCAAAGCAAACACACAAAACACTTACAACAAGTTTCAAATCCCCATACAGTTCAGCTTGGTGGAGCTGTTTTATGTTTTCAAACAGCGACATGATTAACTCAATATTTTTACTTCATCAGTTCAGAAGAATAAATCGACTTCTCTCCCTTTATCAAACTGGTTCACTGTCGTTATTGAAGAAAGATCTTAAAACTCAATATGCGAACTAACATAGATGATAGAAAACTAGTCTAATATCGCGTGCGTTGTGACGTGATCGCGGTGTTACACGGGCAACATTGATGTTAGGAAGAGTATTTGAATACCCATCCAGTTAACAGTAACTTGGAAGCGATTACATAATACCAGTGTCCATTTTGGTGGCACATTTCTACTTGGCAACTTCAGGTCTTGACTGAAATTTGATGTTAAATTTTTCGAACTTGAAACTGCGGATTGAAATTATGAATTAAGCTTATTAGTTGCAGTATAATTTTATCATATCGGCTGTATATACATGCACGGTAAGAATTATCAATAGCAGGTGCGAGGGCAGAGGGCTTGGAAGGTCCAACCCCTCCCCCCCCCCCTCCCACTCCGAACTTTTTTTTAAAAATATAATTTTTCAAGAGAGTATGAACTATCACCTCCCCCCAAAATTCGCTTGCCACAATCAAGACCACCAAGCATAAATTCCAGCACACAGTCACATGATTGGAAAGGTCCATATAGTGCTTGACTGAAATGCTTGCCTTGTTGGATCTAGTCCGAGTACTCTGACTGTAAGAGAGCTAGACGGACATTTGGACATAAATACGCTCTCATTACAGTATGATTACAGTCAGAGACCAAGCTATGTATTTTTTTGGCAATTGCTGACAACCAAAAAGTTGGCAAAGATTTCCGCTCTAATACCACAACAATCCTATGTTTGACGTCAAATACCTTTACATCGATCATTTTCGAGTTGATTGATTAAAAGAAATTCAGATATTAATCACTAATACACACACTACAGAAAAAACCCCGACAGCACCCACATTCAGCTAAGCTTCGGCAAACTCCGGACAGCAGAATTCTAAGTTCGCCGACCTATATCGTGATGATGCGTCACATGATCGCCCACTCAGCCATTGCGTCTTCCAGGGGCCGTCTCAAAACGACAAGTGCCCGACAATCACCAAAAAAAGTTTGTTTTGTGTAACGACACCACTACAGCACATTGATTCATTAATCATCGGCTATTGGATGTCAAATATTTGGTAATTTTATCACTGTGTTAGAGAGGAAACCATTAGCCAACTCTTCCATGTTGTAACGTCGCTTGGTATGAGACGGCCCCTGTAACTGTTGCACAAGGCGGAATCACCCAGTGGGCGATCACGTGATCTACGTCACGAAATAGGTCACAGAGCTTTGTAATTCTTGCGATGGAGTGTCACGAAGCGTAGCTGAATGTGGGTGCTGTTGGATTTCTTTCTGTTGTATGTGTATTAGTGATTAATATGTGGATTTTTTAAAATCAGTTGACTCGAAAATGATCGATGTAAAGGTATTTGACGTCAAACATAGGATTGTTGTGGTATTAGAGCGGAAATCTTTGCCCACTTTTTGGTTGTCGGGAATTGCCAAAAAAATACATAGCTTGGTCTCTGACTGTAATCATACTGTAATGAGAGCGTATTTATGTCCAAATGTCCGTCTAGCTCTCTTACAGTCAGAGTACTTGGGCTATGTTGGATCAAACCATCTCGGTGAACCCATGGTATGTGCTGACTGTCTGGGAAAATGCATATAAAAGATCTCTTGCTGCTAATGGAAAAATGCAGCAGGTTTACTCTAAGACTGTGTCAAAATTTACTGGTACCAAACTTTTGACATCTAATAGCAGGGGTGGAACGTAGCCCAGTGATAAAGTGTTCGCTTGATGCGCGGTCAGTCTAGTATCGATCCCCGTCGGTGGATCCATTGGGCTATTTCTTGTTCAGCCAGTACTTCACAACTGGTGTAACAAAGGCCGTGGTATGTACTATCCTGTCTGTGGGATGTGCATATTTATAAAAGAAAAGAGTAGCCCATGAAGTAGCAACAGTGGGTTTCCTCTCTCAATATCTGTGTGGTCCTTTACCATATACATGTATAACGCCATATAACCATAAATAAAATGTGTGTTGTTAAATAAAACATTTCCTTCATTCCAATAGCCAATGATTAATAAATCAATGTGCTCTAGTGGTATCATTAGTGAAAGCAAACATTCATTTTATATGGCATACTTACTATTCCAGTAAATGAAAAACATTCCCTTAACGTCAGTTAAAAAACAAAGTCACAGGCATCTTAACTCAATATAGTCTGATACCAAAGTTGCAAAGGTGCAAAATTGAAGAAATCATAGATGCCAAACTGGGAACATTTTGTTTAGTGTATGTCATTGCAATTCGCTACACCATTTTAAAACATTAACTGTAGTTGGTAATCAATTTTCAGCTGACTAAGTTAGAAATACTGCGGATCAAGATTTTGAAAATAAAATGTTCCCTAAATGCATTAATTATTTATAAATTAGTTACAGGACCTTCATTTAGTTAAAGTATTACAAACATTATATACATGTCCAAGTAATTAGTACATTCTTGTATTGGCAAATTTAGTCGTAAAGACATTTATTATTTAGTCTTGTATGTGGAAGCAATTGGGCTATGGGTGTTGCAGAGTGTTCAAGGTATTGTCATATTTTGTGTTGAACATTAATATGACAATAAATAATATTTTAATAACACATTTTTTAAATAGATAACCAAGATGTTCCCACCAGATGGCGGAGTGGTGCCTGTGCTTACAGCACTTGGAATTGGCGTTGTCGTGGGCTGGATCTTGAAGTCAAAAGGAGGTGGAATCTCTGCAAGAATGTTAGGAATGTCCAACAGTAATCGCAAGAAAGAAAGTAACTCAGCTGTGAGTATTCTAATGCAAGGTCCAGATTTTCATTTGGTTCAGGGTCAGGACGTAGCCCAGCAGTAAAGCACTAGGATCGATCCCCGTTGGTGGGCCCATTGGGCTATTTTTCATTCCAACCAGTGCACCTCGACTGGTGTATCAAAGGCCATGAGATAGTGCATATAAAAGATGCCTTGCTACTAATGGAAAAATGTAGCGGGTTTCCTCTCTAAGACTATATGTCCAAATTACTAAATGTTTGACATCCAATAGCCGATGATTAATAAATCAATGGGTTCTAGTGGTGTCGTTAAACAAAACAAACTTTATCTTTCGTCATTTGGTCCACCCCATCAGTAACAGTAAGTACAATGTTAGCAGACTAAGGAGTAAGATGTTTCTGTCCATACTTCTACAGATAATATTGTTCACTTATTATATGTTACAAATGTAAATGTTGAAGTGGTCAGCATATTGGACTGGTCACTTAGCAAATAATATCAGTTTTATTTTAGCAGAAACATTTATGTACATGGTCAAAATAACTTGTTATCTGAAACTTGGTACATTTGTCCTGACTCCCTTTTTTCTCTTTATTTAACCTTTTTGTCATTCAAGGGGCAGGGCGTAGCCCAGTGGTACAGCGCTCGCTCAATGTGCGGTCGGTGTGGGATCGATCCCCGTCGGTGGGCCCATTGGGCTATTTCTCGTTCCAGCCAGTGCACCACAACTGGTATATCAAAGGCTGTGGTATGTACTACCCTGTGTGTGGGATGGTGCATATAAAAGATCCTTTGCTGCTAATTGAAAAGAGTAGGCCATGAAGTGGCGGCAGCGGGTTTCCTTTCTCAATATCAATATCCTTAACCATATGTCTGATGCTGTATAACCATAAATAAAATGTGTTGAGTGCATCATTAAATAAAACATTTCTTTCTTTCTTTCTTTTGGTCATTCAAGACTTTCTTTCTTTCCTTTATTTCAGTTTTCAATTGTTTTCTTTTAAAGCCTACTGACAGACTATATTGTATAATAAAACAAAAAACATTGTGAAAAAAGATTGATCCATTTACATGTACAATAAAGGTGGATCAAGCTACACCAAACCAAAATGTGTTTTGTCTCATTTCAAAGATTGCCCAGGTACCTGTAAGTTTGAGTTTTAGTTTCAGATGTCGGACAGTGGAGAATACAAGATGGTGATAGTTGTGAGGAATGATTTAAAAATGGGAAAAGGCAAAGCGGCAGCACAGGTTTGTTCACTTATATATACTCTTCAAAAGAAGAAACGCAAAACCACATTGTCGTAACATTTGGAGAATTGATTTAATTATTGAATGGTGAGTCCGATAATTACCAAATGTTGCAGGATTGTTCACAATTCACTCTAGTCCATTGTGAGTAAGTGATAGGACACACCACCAAGGTCAAGGTCATCTGGAGTCAATACCGGGTGTGGCCTCCGCGTGTGTTGACAACTGCCTGGCACCGCCTGCCCATTGAAGCAACCAGAGTACGGATGACGTCCCGGGGGATGGTGGCCCACTCGGCCTGCAAGGCTGCTGCCAGCTCGGTCTGGGGCTGTGGTTGTCGCTGTCGGAGGCGTCGGTCCAACTCGTCCCATAGATGCTCAATTGGGTTCAAATCCGGTGATATCGATGGCCAAGGAAGGACATTAATGTTGTTGTTCTGTAGGAAGCCGTTGTGAGACGTGCTGTGTGAGGCCTGGCGTTGTCATGTTGGAACATTGGCGTGGCCATAACTGGAACGATGTGTGGCCGGAGGATTGGTCATTGTAGCCCTGTGCATTCAGGTTGCCCTGCACGTGGACCATGTCAGTTTCTGCCAGTGTGTGAGATGGCTGCCCACACCATGACACTACCCCCTCCATCTGTCCACTTCCTGCACGCAGTTTGCCGTAACGTTCACCACGACGCCTATACACGCGACATCTTCATTTCGGAGCAGAAATCGGGACTCGTCACTGAACCACACCTGTCTCCATCGCAGTTGAGGCCCTTGTCGATGAATCTGGCACCACTGCAGTCGGAGTCGACGGTGTTGTGGTGTTAAGATGACATGTCGAACTGGACGTCTGGCACGAATTCCTACCTCACGTAGGCGGTTCCGTACGGTCTGGTCGGATAGTGCAAACCTGGTATTGCTGATTTGGAGGTGGCAGTAGTCAATCGTTTACCCGGATGTAGCGGTCCTGCCCGGGGTAGTGACCCGTGGTCGACCGGATCTAGGGAGGTCACGTGTTGATCCATGTTGCTGGTAACGGCAGTCTGGAGATGGTGCTTGGGAAACACATGGTGCCCTCAACGGCCGTTCTGGATTCGCCTGCGTATATCGGCCGATGGCATTGTTTCTCTGCGGTTCACTGAGACTGGCATGTCCTGGATTGTCAACTGTCGGCCAGATACAGAGGCCAGGCAAGCGAACACCCTGCACTTTTATACTGTCGGTGTTCATGTTGCACGTGCAGACAACGCACGTGCAGTGGTACACGTTTGCATGTGGCTGCGTTTTGTCACATTTTGGAACTTTATTGTACAGTAGCTGCGTTTTATCGAATGTAACCGTGGGAATGTGTTTGGGACATGCAATGACCTTATATTCACAAAGCACGAACCGGTAGGAAACATAAAATCGGAGTTATAACCCATTTGTTCCCTTTTGCGTTTCTTTTTTTGAAGAGTATATTACATACTATTCATCATATTATGGCAGTTATTGCAGCCATTGCAAAATAACGTTTTAATGTAAGTACAGTTTACCAGGTAGGTTATTTGCATAGCTCATAGGACAAGGGAGACCACTCGGCTGTGTTGATATTTATATTCAGTGACGTCAAATATTTGACGCAATTGTTTATATTCATAAAGAAATTAAACACTTTGTCGTTACGTTTTGAAGGAATCTGGACTGTTTATTAAATCATCAAATATCTGATTTCGTGAGGTATTCATACCTACACCAAAAGTAGGTAATAAAATGCTTGGACCATTTGAAAAAGTATATTTTGTGGACTGTCTTTAGAAACTGGATACATAGTGTGTCGGAATAGACAGATTTCACCCTTGCTGTTGTCAGTAAACAGAACTCGGTGATCATGTCGGTTAACAGAGAAATCTGGATTACACAGAAGTCATTTAGACATCCACTGTATATGTATGAATGTTTAACAACACCCCAGCATGAAAAATACATTGGCTGTCAAACAAAGGTAAATATATGAATGAATCGATGCTGCGGTATGAGTAGGTGAACTGATGTATAGTTGATATTTTGTATATGTTGTTATTTCAGTGTGCCCATGCTGCAGTGACTGCTGTTGAAACTTTGTTTCGCACAGACAAGCAGCTGCTGTTCCATTGGAAGCGATGTGGACAGCCTAAAGTTGTAGTAAAAGTTGATGATGAAGCAAGTTTGTAAGTTTTCTTTTGGGTTTAGGGGAAAATATTACTTAAGTTACCAGGTGTTGATTTAGGTGGGGGCCAAAGCCATCCCTATGTTTTATAAAATAATTAATATTGTGCTTCTGCAAGGTGAGGGGTCTTGTATATAATTACCACCAAACTCTGTTACCTAAATGTTATGTAACTCCATTAAAAAAAAAAACTGTATCTGCACCAAGTAATTAAATTTGTGTTCTTGTAAGGTGTTCTTGTAAGGTGAGGAGTTTTCTTTATTATCACCACCAAACTATATTATATTTCAATGCACCACATTTTAAAAAAACAATAATTCCACACCTACATGTAGTATAGATCTATCTGTGATCAAGGTATGTAACTCTTTTTTTTTATTGTTACTGTAATGCCATTCATCATTTTAGTAGACAGTAGGGATTTAATTTTTATATAAGGTTATCACATGACATTGACTTTGTTCAGATTTGGGCGGGACTAGTGTTCATCAAACAGTCATTAATCAATTAAATGTTGGTGACATCTTTGAAAGTTTAACTTTATAATTATAGAATTCAAAGTAAAAGTTAAAACCAGACAATAATTAATTTGTTTTGCTATATTGTAGTCAAATATTAAATGGCACTACTATTTCCAATAAAGGTCCTTTCAGTTTTATAATAGTTACTTAAAATCTTGCATTAAAATTGCTTTTTCACTAAAAGAAAACAAAAAGACCGAGTTAACTCCCTTGAATAGTGGCATAATCCCAGACTACAGCAGTGTCATTACTAAAAGCTTTGATGTAGTTCAACTTTGGATTGAAGCGATCAGGTTTTACTACCTAAGCTTTTAGCAGCCCTAGATCAAATTAGATTTGGTCTAACAAATATGTTGTTAAAAAATAGATTCAGAATTTTATGAGCAAATACAACAAGCAGTTTTAGTTGATTTATTTAGTTATCTGTGACATAATTAATAATTATTTCTATATTAAAAGTTAATTTCATGTTTAATTACATTTTCATGTTTACAGTATCAGTGCCTGTGTATCCATTGTGTTTCTAGTCACCCTAATGTCCATAACAGCTCAAACTCCATTTTTAGAGCTTGGCTGTATTAACATTTGATGTTTGGTTTTGGGGTGATTTACCTTGGTATTGGTACAATATTCAGTTTTAATACAATACCAGTACTGATATCGAGCAGTATTTTTGGTATACTCAGCTTTAAATGTATGCCTTTGTTAAGGCTCACCCGCTAATTTCATCTTAATAAAATTAGAATCCATACACACGGCTTTCGTCTGATTTATACCCAACCCATTTTGCATTTGTCAGATTATATTGTTAGTGCTTTACTAAATGGCAGGAAATATTTTTCAATACTGAAATTTCAGTATTTTGAAATTTGCTTGGTAGGGATAGATCAGTATTGACATGATATCAAATGGTATATACATAGTATACCGCCCAGCTCTATCCATTTTACTTCCGTATTATATATTTTTTCATACGTGCAAACCTATTGGCAGGTAAAATTCTGTTTTGGCTACTACAGACATTAATACAACCATTAAAGCTGTATTTACAGACATGGGGCCCATTTCACTAAACATCGTAAGTTTACGTCTGCTACTAGCAGTTACACCGGTCGTGCATTTGCACGTGTTTGACATCAATTTCATGCATACAATTTTATCATTACAGAAGCTGGAGTATTTTAAAGACAAAAGAAAATGAAATATGTGTTCTTCTAACTATATTTGTTGAACTATAATAAGAAGAACTGTTTTTTAGTCATAGATTTACATTTATGTGCAAAACTAGGCTTACGATATTTTGTGAAATTGGGCAATGGCCATTATGTCCAAGAAAATGTCTTTAATAGGTCATTATGGTTGTTAATGTGGTTCTAGTAGTTGCAAACATGTTACAACTATAGCAATAAACTAACTATAGCAATAAACTAAGGGCAGTCTCTTTAAAAAATGATGATGTGCCTTTCAGCCTGAGAAACAACAAATATAAAACAAAAACAAGCAGTGTAATAGTGTCGAATTTTTAATAAAATGTGTATAAATAATTTTAACAGCACACAAAAAGCAATTCCGTATGCACTTTTAACAAAATATAAAAATCACTATTATTTCTTATTTAGAATGACTGAATATTTACTGACACAAAAAATGGAATGTCGGCCATTGGGTATCAAAGTAAAGATGCAATCATAATAGAAAGAAAGAAATGTTTTAATTAACGACGCACTATGCAATCATAATACACCACAGTGTAAAGAGCTGTGAGTTGCAATATTTAAAACGGTGGGTTTTTCAATGATTGTTCAAAATATGCAGGTATCATTGTGTATATGACATTTTAAAGAAACAAGGCATACTGTCAGACATTGACCTATGGGTCAGCAAAAGATTACCTGAAAATATATTTTTAAAAATTCGCTTAATACAAAAAGGTAAGTTTGCAGGTTAAAGTTTGAGAAAAAAATGTTATGTGATGTTACTAAGTATGTTTTAAAGACTCAGTTCCAAGATTCAAAAAAGAAAATTACAGTGTGGATTGACCTGGATTATCCTCCATTAATCGCATTATATTCATTTACAGTATTTTTGGTGATACAATAGTACATTAAGAAATAAAGTCCTATAAATCTGTGATAATATGCCTTTACTATTCAGGAAAAAGAAAATACACACAAAATGGAAATAGTATTGCCTTGTACATAGTCAAGCTGAATAACAATAAATGCAATATGAAAGTTGGACTTGCAGACAGAGCTCATCCTAGAAAGAACACTGATGAGCTACATTGTAGATCATGAAATTTTGAGTATTTTCATGGTTTATTGAAAAATCTTATATACAACACTTAGCAGATGAAAAGATAAGCTCTGCCAGCATATTTTAAGTTTGCTTTAAACATTACTTAACACATGATACTATAAAAAACATTTTTAAACCCACCAACAACACGTTTTTAGCTAGTGTAATAAAATTCATAAAATATTTACACATTGCTATACTAATCTTCTTTTCACACTACATTAAATGATCCAGTTGCTCATATGAATTAATTTGTTTTAGACTTTCTACTGCTGAGCGAGCAGATGCTATGGGTCTGACAACTAGTATAGTTCGTGACGCAGGCCGGACACAAATAGCTCCAGGTTCTAAAACTGTTCTCAGTGTTGGACCAGGTATGTATGAGCTGAAAACCATTTCACAAACCGTATAAAAAATGTTACAATGTAATTACGGCTGGACATCAGGAAAGTGCTTTTAGCAGAAAATTTCATGCTGCGTGATTTTGTAAATGATGTCCCAGTGAAATAGCTTGTTTTTGTCAAGGGAAGTAATAACATTCATTTCATTTTTCAGGTTTGGCTTCCGAAATAGACCAAGTGACGGGACATCTAAAACTTTTTTAAATTAATGTAATTTTGTACATTTAATAAATAATTATATTTTCTAAATCAAGACTTGGTGATTTATTCGATGCATTAAGTTGTTTTTTGGATGAAATTCAAAATGATACATATTCAGCAGTGTTTTGAGTCACTAGCCTTCCGAGAAGCTTTAGTTAAGTTTGTTTTGTTTAATGACATCACTAGAGCACATTGATTTATTAATCATTGGCTACTAGATGTCAAACATTTGGTAATTTTAACATATAGTCTTAAAGAGGAATGCTGCTACATTTCTTTTATATGCACCATCCCATAGACAGGATAGCACATACCACAGCTGGAATGAAAATAGCCCAATGGACCCACCAACAGGGATAGATCACAAACCGAGTTCACATCAATCAAGCACTTTACCACTGGGCAAATGCCAGCCCCCAGAGAAGCTTTACCTCGTGCCCTATATATTAGAATCAATAAATAATACAGATGAATATTTCCACTAGCCCAGACCAAAAATTCACTAGCCAGAACTGAGGACTAGTGAATTTGTCAAACCCTTGTTCAGATAACATTTTGAGGGCCATTTAGTAGGTTGATGTAACTCATACTTCTGTCTGAACCAGGGCCCATATTTGTAAACTATGAAGTCACTATGACCTGTGCTGTAGTGATGTCACAACCTATGATGGTTTTACAATTTCATACTAGTGCTAAGATAGCTTTAAAAATCCCTAGCCTGGATCATATCTTTAACATTCAATGTAAAAACTAAAATATTTGTACAAGTTGAATTATAGCATTTTGCAATAAAAAACAATATCTTCCCTGAATGTCTTTTTATCACAGATTTGGTATATATACAACTGGGTTGGGTTTTTTTTTTCTCTCCAATGTTTCACTCAGAACCAGATTAGTCCAAAATTGGGCATCATTACACTTGGATTGTTTGGACACACATCTGGTCAGTTAGTCCCTGTAACACGATTTTGATCCCCCTCTCTCTGGCCAGTGATACCAACTTCTCTTTATTACTATCTGACATGCGCACATCGTATATGTCCAAGTGTTGCAGCGACGGACATTCCTGAACAAATTCTAAGATCGCTGTGTCTGATATTCCTTGGATCGTGCATATGTTGAGATTTTTCAGTTTTGTGCAGTGTTTCATCAAAGCTTGCAGTGTTCGATCCGTTAGGTGTTGACAGCGAGATAGATTTAGTGATTCTAAGCATTCGAGTTTCTGAAATAATGACAATAGAAGAAAGTTTCTTTTGGTTAACAACAGAACTAGAGCACATTGATTTATTTATCATCGCCTATTGGATGTCAATTTTATATATGCATCATCCACAGCCTTTGATATATCAGTCATGGTGCATTGGCTGGAAAGAAAAATAGCCCAATGGGCCACGGACAGTGATCAGTCCTAGACCGACTGTGCATCACCGAATGCTTTACCACTGGGCTACATCCCACCCCCGACAACAGAACAAAAATAAATTATGTGAAAGGGTCATTTATACAGGGCTAGCTCTGTCACTCACCTAATTTGCCAACTGAATTTTAAAAACAATTGGTGAATTCTTTTGATATGGCAAAAAAATAATAAATGTAATGATTGATATTTTCTTGTAAAATATCTGGGTTTTGTACTTTTTAAGTTTGAACTAATAATTTGGAGAAATTTCAGTAAAACCAGAGTTAGCTGTATAAATATTTTGCTTATCACTGCTATATAATTAATCATAAGGAGCTTCATTTTTAAAATTGAAAGCAACAACAAATGCTTATATTTAACAATACCCACAGCACATTCTTTAATCAACAGCTATCGGACATGGTAAATGTGACTCATCTAGTCGGCCACCACAGATCAAGAGGGTTCTAGGGATGAACACTTCCCAAGTTTCAACATGTGCAATAATTATAGTATCATACAACAAACCCTTGTGTGGTGCAGTCTCTTCCAAAAATATTCTAAATCTTCCAGTGTATGGCTACCTACATGTATATGCACAGCAAGGGTTTTGTATGGACTTTACAGATATATCTAAAATATTAATCATTCAATATTGGTTCGACATGGGGCAAAACTCACTAGGTCCATACAGGGGTCAAATTTTAATAGTGGGGGAGGGCAATGCATGTGTTGCCCTATGTTTTAAAATTAGGGCACCAAGGCAACCATTTTCTTTTAAAGAGGGACATGATGGTAGTTTACTTTCTACATTTTCTCAGACAGAAATGGTTTCACCCTATAGGGGACAATGGCAAATGAGTTGGGGCACCATGGCATTTTTCGTGCTGTTGACAATGTACAATTTTCGGGGCACAGTAAGAAGGGCAATCGGGGAAACAATTGGTGACTTGGTAAAATTCTAATACTGGACTTGTGCCCTAGTGATCATGT
Organism: Gigantopelta aegis; assembly: GCF_016097555.1. Lineage (NCBI taxonomy): Eukaryota > Metazoa > Mollusca > Gastropoda > Neomphalida > Peltospiridae > Gigantopelta > Gigantopelta aegis. The sequence goes on along the minus strand of NC_054701.1, from coordinate 65,673,925 downwards.
GAGTTTACCTTGAGCAGTCGTTCCATGAGATTGTCAGTCATTATGTACCCACAGTCCTTGAGGCCAAGAGTGCGGAGGTGAGGGCACTGGGTCCACACTCTCTTCAGGATGCCCTCCGTCAAGTACATGCCCTCCAGATCCACGTGCTCCAACGTCGGCACAAGCAAGGCAAAAAAATTTGCCTTGTGTTCAGCTTCTTCTGTTTCTTTAGTCGATAAATCATGGTACTGCAAAAAGAGTAAAATTAATTAAGCATCACCTAGTTTTGACCATGTGACTTACACTTAGCAAGTAATTGTGAATACAAAACTCTGAATTAAAGGGACATTCCTGAGTTTGTTGCATTGTAAGATGTTTTCGACTAATAAAATATTTGTACGATTAAAATTACATATTAAATATATTTTCTTGTTTAGAATATCAGTGTCTGTATATTCAATGTGTTTCTGGTCGTCTTAATATTTGCAAGAAGCCCAAACTGGATTTTGTCTTCAAATAATTTTTTACGTACGCAAAAAAACTTTTTAGGAAATAAAATGAAATTTAACCTAGTACAAATATTACAATGATCAAAAACATGTTTAATATACAGCCATTAATATTTTATGCAGAAACATATATTTGATATGTAATTACAATCGTTAAAAAGTCTCTGTTACTCAATAACATCTTTAAAATTACAGCAAACTCAGGAATGTCCCTTTAATGTTCTGTGTATACAAGGGATATGAAAATGTGTGTTAAGTAAATGTTCAGTGTATACAAGGGATATGGTTAAAGATTGACAGCAAGTGACACCGTTACATCAATATTTATTGCATTCTACAGAACAAAAGACAAATTGTCAATGAAAGAAAAAAAGAAAGAAATGTTTTATTTAACAACACACTCGACACATTTTATTTACGTCAGACATATCGTTAAGGACCATACTGATATTGAGAGAGGAAACCCGCTGTCGCCACTTAATGGGCTTACTCTTTTCAATTAGCAGCAAGGGATCTTTTATATGCACCATCCCACAGACAGGGTAGTACATACCACAGCCTTTGATATACCAGTCGTTGTGCACTGACTGGAACGAGAAATAGCACGATGGGACCACCAATAGGGATTGATCTCACACTGACCGCGCATCGAGCGAGTGCTGTACCACTGGGCTACATCCCGCCCCAAATTGTAAATATGCATGAAAATGTGTTGTAATTAACTATGGAGCTGGAATTACACTGATGTGCTTCTCAATTCCATACATTTCAGCTATTGCTTAATTAATTTGCAGGTGTATATTACAAATTATTATTATTATCATCATCATATATCTATTTAGTGGTATGATGCAGCATAAAATAGTAATTAAGTAACATCCAATGCTTTTATAATTATAAATTTGATAAAATGGTGGCAGAAACATCAAAGAGAACGTATTGACTTTATTGTAATAGTATGGACAATGCTACATGTTACAAGATGCTTGCAACTATTACAGTCTATTAAGAACAATGACCTACATGTACATAATATAACAATAATAAATAGAAAGAAATACACATTTACATGCGCTTCAATTTTAAGGGGAAATTTTTTTGATGTGATTAATTTTTTTTTTATTGAAATCAAGATTTCACAACTATTTTTTATTGATTTCTAATTATTTATTTATGCATTTTTGATAATCCTCAAATCATACAATAACAATCTAAATATTTTTTATATATTTAACTATATATATGTAACATAATATTATATCATTCATACTATAAATGTACATAATTTGTATACTGATCTTCATGAACCTTAACATGGTCAGTTTGTGCTGGGGATGATAAATGTATATTTAAAAAAAAAAAAAAAATTAAGATTCCACAACTTCCTAGACTAGGAACTTCCAAGAATTTCCATGACCCATTTGAACTCTGTTACATATATAGAGGATTCGTCTCGAGTATTTTTTAATATGGAATCAACCGTGTTTATGTTAATTGGTATTTGTCGAGGCTCTGCCGAGACAAATACCGATTAACTAGACGAGGTTGATATTTTACATATTGAAAACTACGAGTAGCAATTTTCTATTTATCTTATAACACTTCTAAAATAACATTTTAATTAAATTTTTAGTAAATCACAGTACTAAAGTCACTGCCATCGGTAATAGGACATCATCATGATTAGCACAGATTAGTTTGACGTCACGCATTTTAAACAAATCTTGAAAACGTTACGATCAGGTACACGGGTCTTGTTGGCTTGTAAGCAAATGTCCCATCCGCAGCAACACATTACCTAGAGACCTTGCAAATTTGCATACCATTATTAACCGGGTTAATACACTAAAATTATCACATGGGTTTATGACATGGATATCATGGGTAAGTTATAGGATAAATCCATTTACATTGTTTCATAACGAAGCCACACATCAATCAAATGGGTTTTTGGTTTTGTTTTTTTAAAGTGTGCCTCATCTCACCTGATGATGAATTCATCTGGGAAGTTCTGCAGGTCATAGTCTTGTAAGTTAGAGGTGACTGTCTGAATGCAGATCTCAAACAGTGTGGGTACTTTACTGTTTTCGTGATATGGATTCTGTAAAAAAAAACAAATCACACCAGAATAAATACCTCAGACAAGATACATATAGTATGAACATTTTAGCTACTCTGGATGTTTTTTTCTTTTTTGCGGAGGGGGTCCCCAGCAAGGGGGATCTAGTCTGTGGCAAGAGATGTTTATGGGGCTAATTTTTCCAGCCTTCTAAAATCACCCAAGGCCCAGTTTGTTTGAAGTGGGAGGGCCACTACAAATGTAGATACAACACTAGCTGTAACATACAAACCTTTTGAAATCTTCTTGCAAAAACTGCTCTAGCTAAGGTGTTCCCATTTTCTTTCTTTACTTCAAAACGCTTAGCCTTTCGACTAGACCGAGATGTCTCAAGTTCTTTTATAATTTCGGCTTCGCTGTAGCTTCTAAGAAGAGGTGCGGTCATCAGCTCTTCTACTGACACAAATCCTGAAAATATGGATTGAATGTTTAATTAATATCTTTATTTATCCTATAACTTACACATGATATTCATGTCATAAACCCATGTGATAATTTACTTTATTAACCTGGTTAATAATGGTATGAAAATTTGCAAGGTCTCTGGGTAATGTGTTGCTGTGGATGGGTCATTTGCTTACAAGCCAACAAGACCAGTGTACCTGAGCATAATGTTTTCAAAGATTTGTTTAAAATGCGTGACATCAAACTAATCTGTGCTAATCATGATGACGTCGTATTATCGATGGCGGCGACTTTCGTACTGTGATTTATTAAAAAATTAATTAAAATGTTATTTTAGAAGTCTTATAGGATAAATAGAATTCGCTACTAGTGTTTTTTAATATGTAAAATATCAATCTCGTCTAGTTAATCAGTATTTGTCTCGGCAGAGCCTCGACAAATACCGATTAACATAGACTCGGTTGATATTTTCCATATTAAAAAATACTCGTGACGAATCCTCTATGTATTACACGTACCTGATAAAATTAGGAAAATATGAGTGAAATACTATATGCTACCATTCACTAGTGACTCTAGGTGTTGCTCCTACTCAAATGTTGTGTTATACCAACAATTAAATTAGTAAAACGTGAATGTTTCATTCACGCAAATCTAATTTGCGTAACCTATTTACATGGATATAACAGGTTACGCAAAAAGGAAATGGGTTACATGGATTTATTTCTGAGTAACCAATAAATGGGTGATGCAGATTTTCATTTCTCAAAGGCCTGCAGCAGTGATGTGAAAATTAATAAAGTGTATCTTATTTTATTTATTTTAGTCAAATCAGATAACTTTACACCTTATTGAGTGGTGAAAACTGAAATATTACCATACATGCACCATACCCATTGATTACAAAATTCCTGTTAATGATATCATATTTGACCCCCCAAAAAGAAGGAAAAACTCATAAACATGTATTAATTACTGGATTTGACTATATAATACATCAGTGAGTACCAAGAGTATTTACACTGTAAATACATATCCTAAAATTTAAATCTTGTTATCTAATAGTAATGACAAAGTTTCATAGATCACAGTATGGTAACTGTTGTTTAAACTGTTTCAAAAGTTTATGATGTACTGGATGAAATGCCAAAACATTTCAAACTCATTGTACTTGCAATTGTAGGCTTAGACTAAGTTAGGGCCTAGGTATTTTATTTTATTACGACTACAACCTCACATTATTTCTAAACAGAAAGTCTGAGACTATACCTGCTTCATCTACGTGTAGTCCTTCCTTCATGGCACCATAACGTAAAATGTAACACAGTCGTTTTGACAGTCTGACAATCGCATCCTGCGGATCTACTTTGGGCTTTCCCGACTTTGTCGCTCGGTCCATCTTCTAGTATTAGAAATTAACTTATAATTATCATTATCCACATACAGTACGGCTGTTATTATTATTTTCTAGATCTCATTATATTTAAGGGATATATATGTATATATATTGTCAGATTCGTTGTGCAATGTATTTCAATACCAAAATAAAAATGATAATCCAGTGGTGCAATAAAATCCCGTATTTCTTGTTTGGGGGTGGATAACTCTAGTCGCTTTAATTTTGTTTACAAGATTATGTGTGTCTTCTTTTGAAAGCCCTCCTTTTTAAAGGAGCATCACCAATATAATACAGAGATGAAGAAAGATGCATGTTTGCAGCGTTGTAGTGTTGCGAGGAATAGCAAATCATTAATACGGTAACTTTAATTCGAGTTTATCAACAACAACAAACAGATTAGGTCCTAAAGAGCCGAATGTTTTCCCCAGAATTGCAAGACGCTCACACTTCCTTGTAACTTGTGCTTAGCTGGAATTATCCTGGGGCCAATTTTACAAAACCTCGTAAGTTTACGTCTGTGGCTAGCAGTTATACTGGGCACACGTTTACATGGACAAAAGAAAATGAAATATGTGTACTTCTAACAAAATGTGTACGTTGTACTATACTTATAGTGATTTTATCGTAGATTTACGTTTACGTGCAAACTTGGCTTACGATGTTTTGTGAAACTGGACCTATAATTTTAGCTTGGCTCAACATAAAAATAAAAGATAAGTTGTGTTTTGGAATTAACAATATTAATGTCCTATATCGATGTGCATTAATTTGTAAAAACATTGGTCAGTATATAAATTAAAATAACAATAGGCCTACTCATTGTGAAGAATGTTCACGCTGCAAAATAAATAATAATTAATAATAATACGGAATGTTTATACTAAATGGTTAAAAAATAAAAGTTTCGCCTCTCCGTCATAAATTTTAATATTTTACATGTATACATAAGCGTCTAAAGAAAACACCCCCACCCCAGTTAAAAGGCAAATTAATACATTAATAACCCGTGAAGTTGCTGACATCTTCCGACGCTAGTTATGTTTTATTAATGCAACATGTAAAAACATATGTTCACAGGTTCATAATCATTTCTTTTCATTATCAAAAGATATTGCTATATGCTTTAATGTTATATGCAAGTTTCGTTACTATTTTTCAATGCATAAAGTAGGCCTATATTTTATGTTTTCTACGATTCACGTCTGGAATCTTTTCACACGAATCGCGCTGCAGACATTTCGTATAGTAAGATATCAAACACATGTGACTGAAAACATGGTATGTTCTATGTATAATCAGGCACGGTGGAAGCAAGTAGACATGGGGGGGGGGGGGGGGGGGGGGGTGACTGATCGCGGGCGCAATGCAAAAATGTTTAGCCGGTTTTTTTTTTTTTGGGGGGGGGGGGGGTGCTACCCCGTAATTTTTCATCGAGTACTTGTTAGTGGTTCGTCACATCACCACATCCCCCGTCGCTGGGCCCATTGGTCTATTTCTCGTTCCAGCCAGTGCATCACGACTGGTATATCAAAGGCCGTGGTATGTACTACCCTGTCTGTGGGATGGTGCATATAAAAGATCCCTTGCTGCATTAGGGGAAAATGTAGCGGGTTTCCTCTGATGACTACGTGTCAGAATTACCAAATGTTTGACATCCTATAGCCGATGATTAATTAATGAATGTTCTCCAGTGGTGTCGTTAAACAAAAACAAAACATCACCACATTAGGCAACACTTATGGATGGACCACGGGAATAACCTGTGATGTCACACTTTCGGTAGGCCCTAAGGTGATATATTGTAATTTAAAGTTTGAAACCCTCTAATCGTGGACTATTTATAGCTAAGAAAACATAGTTTACCAACAACTTTTAAAGGCCTACCATAATTATAAGTTTTTAATGTAGTGTGTCATTGTGACCTCGACATGAACCACCGTTATAATACTGACTATTTGTTTGGACATCATAGGTTATTCCCGTGGACCCTTCATATAATACAAGCGATAATTTTAATATTGTAATTAAATAAACATTTGAAAATTAATTAAGTATGACCTGAAATGTAATGCAACTAAAAAGGCGCCTAGATATTGTTGTCCATGCCGATGTGATTTAAACCAGATTTTGATACTTTTAACATATGATCTGTACACGTATATCTGTTGGATATTTACCGAGATGGCATTAATATACTGAAGGCCAAAAGAAACTTTACCATAGTTTTAAATCACTCTGGTGTAAAAACAACAAAAGATAGTCGCATGAGGTAAAATATATTGACTAGATCAATATGTCAACATTAACATAACTAAAAATGAGTGTCATTCAGCATCTGATAATGACGTCACATTTTCCCAAAGCGAGGTGGTGTACACAAATCGAGCTTTCAACTTCATGGACGACATGCAAAGCATACAGACAATCACTCAAGTCCAATAACAAGTCACATTAATAGCGTGTGTGACCACCCCTTGCCCCAATACAAGCAATAATTCTCCGACGCATAGAAAAAATCAGTCGTCTGATGAGGTCACGTGGGACGCGTTGCCATTCTTCTTGAAGGGCCTGGATCAGTTCCTGTTGTTTGGCTGGAGGGTGTGGTCGTTGTCGAACACGGCGATCCAAAACATCCCAGAGGTGTTCTATGGGGGACATGTATGGGGAGCGTGCAGGCCACGGCAATACGTTTACGTTGTTGGCTCTAAGGAAGTTCTGTACGATTCTGGCTGTATGAGGTCTGGCGTTGTCTTGCTGAAAAATGACACCACGTGGCTGCCGTTGGAGAAATGGTATTGCAGTTGGACGAAGAATGTCATCCCTGTAACGTCGAGCTGTCAAGTTTACGTGAATGATGACCAATGGTGTCCTTTCCTGTGCACAGATACCTCCCCACACCATGACACTGCCTCCACCATATGGCACGACCTCCTGAACGCAAGAAGCCGCCACTCGTTCTCCCCTACGGCGGTACACACGCTGTCTTCCATCAACTCTGAACAAACAGAACCGGCTTTCATCAGTGAAAAGAACCCGCAGCCAATCACGTCGCTGCCAACGTCGTACAGTCCTAGCCCAGGTCAATCTCAAACGACGATGTTGTGGTGTCAGTAAGTGTCCTCTATATGGTCTGTAAGCCCTTATTCCATGAGTCCTGAGTCGCCTGGCCACTGTCTGTCTACTAACCCTGTGACCAAAGGCATTCATTGCTGATGACGTCACTGTCAGGAAGCGATTTCGTAGATGCAAGGTACGCAAGTACCGGTCATCACGGGGCGAAGTCACCCTGGGTCTGCCTGTTCTTGGCCTGTCCGATGTCTGCCCTGTTTGCCTGTAGCGTTGCATCAAGTTTGTAACAGTAACACGGGAACAACCGAAGGTTCTGGCGATGTGGACATGAGTGGCTCCCATCTGTATCATACCCAGGGCTCTCTCGCGTTGTTCTGGTGTCAGTCGTGGCATTCCTATGGTGGGTTTTTTTTTATCTGTGTGGATGTCTGACATGCCGTCTAAACCGTTTTTATACCCTTATTGCACGTGCAATTGCTGTTGGTCATAGTGCACGAGTTTTTCACTTTTCTGTGTGTTCCACCCAAAATGTGCAGTGGGCGGGTATAATTTTCTGCATACATTATTGTTGTGTTTGGGCTATGTGTTTTGGATTGAGTTACTTTTTAAAAATAATTCATTTTTTCTTAAATTCCAAATTGAAAATGGTAAAGTTTCTTTTGGCCTTGAGTATATATAGATTACTTATGAGAATCACATTCATGTAATTCTAGCTCCATATTTAATCAGACATTTTCATATATATTTACGGTTTCTGCGTTTTCCCCTAGAACATATTAAATACTGGTGTAACGACCTGGCCCCGTGTTCTCTGACGGTAAGAGAGCTAGACGGACATTTGGACAGTTATCACGTTCTCTAACCGTCAGAATGAATGAATGAATGTTTAACGACACCCCAGCACGAAAAATATATCGGCTATTGGGTGTCAAACTATGGTAAATGCCAAACCATGCTCTAACTGTCAGAGACCAATCTATAGATATTAAGTTTGTGCAATCTCTGCCTACCATTTAGTAGTCAAAGATTCCCGCTCTAATACAACACAGAGCCGGTTTAAGGATCCGCGGGGCCTGTAGCACAAATAACAGCGGGGCATGTAGCACAAATAACAGCGGGGCATCTTTCCCAGGATATATACTCTTCAAAAGAAGAAACGCAAAACCACATTGTCGTAACATTTGGAGAATTGATTTAATTATTGAATGGTGAGTCCGATAATTACCAAATGTTGCAGGATTGTTCACAATTCACTCTAGTCCATTGTGAGTAAGTGATAGGACACACCACCAAGGTCAAGGTCATCTGGAGTCAATACCGGGTGTGGCCTCCGCGTGTGTTGACAACTGCCTGGCACCGCCTGCCCATTGAAGCAACCAGAGTACGGATGACGTCCCGGGGGATGTTGGCCCACTCAGCCTGCAAGGCTGCTGCCAGCTCGGGCAGGGTCTGGGGCTGTGGTTGTCGCTGTCGGAGGCGTCGGTCCAACTCGTCCCATAGATGCTCAATTGGGTTCAAATCCGGTGATGTCGATGGCCAAGGAAGGACATTAATGTTGTTGTTCTGTAGGAAAGCCGTTGTGAGACGTGCTGTGTGAGGCCTGGCGTTGTCATGTTGGAACACTGCGTTGGCGTTGGCCATAACTGGAACGATGTGTGGCCGGAGGATCTGGTCAATGTAGCCCTGTGCATTCAGGTTGCCCTGCACGTGGACCAGGTCAGTTCTGCCAGTGTGTGAGATGGCTGCCCACACCATGACACTACCCCCGCCGAATCTGTCCACTTCCTGCACGCAGTTTGCCGCATAACGTTCACCACGACGCCTATACACGCGACATCTTCCATCATGATCTCGGAGCAGAAATCGGGACTCGTCACTGAACCACACCTGTCTCCATCGCAGTTGAGGCCATTGTCGATGAATCTGGCACCACTGCAGTCGGAGTCGACGGTGTTGTGGTGTTAAGATGACACCTCGAACTGGACGTCTGGCACGAATTCCTACCTCACGTAGGCGGTTCCGTACGGTCTGGTCGGATATCCTGCGCAAACCTGGTATTGCTGCGGCTGTGGAGGTGGCAGTAGTCAATCGTTCCCGAAGGTGGCGTACCCGGATGTAGCGGTCCTGCCCGGGGGTAGTGACCCGTGGTCGACCGGATCTAGGGAGGTCACGTGTTGATCCATGTTGCTGGTAACGGTCCCACAGTCTGGAGATGGTGCTTGGGGACACATGGAATGCCCTGGCAACGGCCGTTCTGGATTCGCCTGCGTCTAGTCGGCCGATGGCATTGTTTCTCTGCGGTTCACTGAGACGTGGCATGTCCTGGATTGTCAACTGTCGGCCAGATACAGAGGCCAGGCAAGCGAACACCCTGCACTTTTATACTGTCGGTGTTCATGTTGCACGTGCAGACAACGCACGTGCAGTGGTGACATGGTTTGCACGTGGCTGCGTTTTTGCGAATATTCAAATTTTGGAACTTTATTGTACAGTAGCTGCGTTTTATCGAATGTAACCGTGGGAATGTGTTTGGGACATGCAATGACCTTATATTCACAAAGCATGAACCGGTAGGAAACATAAAATCGGAGTTATAACCCATTTGTACCCTTTTGCGTTTCTTTTTTTGAAGAGTATATATACTCTTCAAAAGAAGAAACGCAAAACCACATTGTCGTAACATTTGGAGAATTGATTTAATTATTGAATGGTGAGTCCGATAATTACCAAATGTTGCAGGATTGTTCACAATTCACTCTAGTCCATTGTGAGTAAGTGATAGGACACACCACCAAGGTCAAGGTCATCTGGAGTCAATACCGGGTGTGGCCTCCGCGTGTGTTGACAACTGCCTGGCACCGCCTGCCCATTGAAGCAACCAGAGTACGGATGACGTCCCGGGGGATGTTGGCCCACTCAGCCTGCAAGGCTGCTGCCAGCTCGGGCAGGGTCTGGGGCTGTGGTTGTCGCTGTCGGAGGCGTCGGTCCAACTCGTCCCATAGATGCTCAATTGGGTTCAAATCCGGTGATGTCGATGGCCAAGGAAGGACATTAATGTTGTTGTTCTGTAGGAAAGCCGTTGTGAGACGTGCTGTGTGAGGCCTGGCGTTGTCATGTTGGAACACTGCGTTGGCGTTGGCCATAAATGGAACGATGTGTGGCCGGAGGATCTGGTCAATGTAGCCCTGTGCATTCAGGTTGCCCTGCACGTGGACCAGGTCAGTTCTGCCAGTGTGTGAGATGGCTGCCCACACCATGACACTACCCCCGCCGAATCTGTCCACTTCCTGCACGCAGTTTGCCGCATAACGTTCACCACGACGCCTATACACGCGACATCTTCCATCATGATCTCGGAGCAGAAATCGGGACTCGTCACTGAACCACACCTGTCTCCATCGCAGTTGAGGCCATTGTCGATGAATCTGGCACCACTGCAGTCGGAGTCGACGGTGTTGTGGTGTTAAGATGACACCTCGAACTGGACGTCTGGCACGAATTCCTACCTCACGTAGGCGGTTCCGTACGGTCTGGTCGGATATCCTGCGCAAACCTGGTATTGCTGCGGCTGTGGAGGTGGCAGTAGTCAATCGTTCCCGAAGGTGGCGTACCCGGATGTAGCGGTCCTGCCCGGGGGTAGTGACCCGTGGTCGACCGGATCTAGGGAGGTCACGTGTTGATCCATGTTGCTGGTAACGGTCCCACAGTCTGGAGATGGTGCTTGGGGACACATGGAATGCCCTGGCAACGGCTGTTCTGGATTCGCCTGCGTCTAGTCGGCCGATGGCATTGTTTCTCTGCGGTTCACTGAGACGTGGCATGTCCTGGATTGTCAACTGTCGGCCAGATACAGAGGCCAGGCAAGCGAACACCCTGCACTTTTATACTGTCGGTGTTCATGTTGCACGTGCAGACAACGCACGTGGAGACAACGCACGTGCAGTGGTGACATGGTTTGCACGTGGCTGCGTTTTTGCGAATATTCAAATTTTGGAACTTTATTGTACAGTAGCTGCGTTTTATCGAATGTAACCGTGGGAATGTGTTTGGGACATGCAATGACCTTATATTCACAAAGCATGAACCGGTAGGAAACATAAAATCGGAGTTATAACCCATTTGTACCCTTTTGCGTTTCTTTTTTTGAAGAGTATATATATATATATATATATATATATATATATATATATATATATATATATATATATATATATATATATATATGATATGATATTGCAATCCCCTCGGGGAGAGGAGAAAAATGACCTGGGGAAAATAAATGTACACATCATCGCGGGGTCCCCTGAAGCGCGGAGCCCGTAGCACGTGCTACATGTGCTACTAGGATAAACCGGCTCTGATACAACAACAATCCCATGTTTGACGTTAAATACCTTTACATCGATAATTTTCGAGCTTCCTGATAAAAAAAAAGTTCACGTATTAATCACTAATACATACACTACAGAAAGAAACCCGACAGCAATCCCTTTCAATAATGTTCCTGTTAAATACGGTTTGTTTTTGTTTTTTTGTTGTTGTTTGGTTGGGTTTTTTTTATAATAGTGAAAAGGTTGTTACCAAAACTAGCGACACTATCTCTGTCGTATTTTGTATTTTTTTTTTTTTTTTTTTTAAACCAAAAAACCCCCCAATTATAATCAAATTTACAACTACTTGTCTAAACAGATTCTCTCCTATTTGAAACCATTCGTATTATATGTTGAAAACTGAATTTGTACGTGGCCAAGTTTGTGTTTAATAAATATCTGGTATTTTAAAAAAAAGTTTAATTACAGGGAACAAAATAGGACGACAATTTATTAAAACTGTACTCGAGATTGATGCTTTTAAAATGTTGCTGACGTGGCTGATAGAGAATGGAAAATAAATTGTATCGAATTAATTCTCCAAGCTATTGAAAACCTTTCTACGGTGATGCTTTTCGGATTTATTACACTGCGAGGCGCTATATAAAACGTGCGCGGAGAAATTAAATAGATTATTTGTTTATTGATTGGAACTCGCTGAAACGTATTCATTAATCTTTGTAATTTGGGCAGCGTGACTGCGTTACGTAATAAAACTAATACCTAAATCTCCAAAAGTTTCACATTAAATGGCGCTAAATTAATTGAATGGTATTGAAAAGCCGTCCCAGCTGTCTTTGAAAATGTACAGTTACACAACCCTGAAACACGAATCGTTGTCCTCGGTTGGTATAATATGAGGTTGTCGCGCACCAAATCAGGTACTTCCGGTAGCTTTGACAGTCGGTTAAATAAGCGAATGTGGTTATTGTCAAAATACTCATCTTCGCACTATTAATTCATAACAGACTGTTGTTTAGTTTTTAATCGTGATGAAAAGTAAACTAGAGAAATATATCATTTTAAAAATACAAAAACGCGGTGGAGGGTGGATGCCTGTGGATTGATATGTTTGTTTCTGCAGATGTCATATCACCTTTGTATCAGTAAACTGAGAAAAGAATGCTTATTTACGACATCCGTAGCAAATTGCGACATTTGACCTAGATAGTGAGATAAGAAAGCCGTTCCCACTATATAGGGTACTACTAGCAATTAAAAACGCGGATCTTTTATAAGCAATTTCTCACGGGCGGGTGCGGTATTAGCATCAGTGAATAGAGCGCCCATCTGAGGTCGTAGGATCAAATCTCCTCGTTGAGTTTTTCCCCAGTTTTAACCAGTGCACCACGACTGGTATATCAAAGGCCATCGTATATGTTTTCCTGAGTGTGGGAACGTGCATTTATATAAAAAAAAAAAATTCCTGATAAATCATAAAAGATGTTTTGCTACTAACGAGTGAGTTTCCTTTAAGGCTACATGTCAGAATTATCAAATGTTTAACATCCAATAGCCGATAATTAATTAACCAATGATGCTCTATAGTGTTGTCGTTCAGCAGAGAAAAACTTCAAATGTTTCACACAGACAGGGTGCCATGTACCACGTTCTTTTCAGTTGGTTGGATGCTCGCCTAAGTGCTTGCATCGCAGGATCGAATTACCTCGGTAGATCTATTCAACTGATTGGGGTTTTTCTCGTTCCAACCAGTGCGCCACAACTGGTCAAATGCTGTGGTATGTGCTTTCCTGCCTGTGGGAAAGTGCATATAAACGATTAGACACTACCTGAAGATTTTGTGGATATGTTGAGTTTTCTGCGTCTCTAAAACTAAAAGCCTTATTTTAAAATGTTCTGAGGCAACCTTAAAAAATGTTTCCTCTAAGACTATATGTCAAAATTACCAAATGTTTGACATCCAATAAGCGACGATTAATAAATCAATGTGCTTTAGTGGTGTCGTTAAACTAAATAAAGGTGTTTTGTGTAGTTTCATGAGTCACCAGAACAACATTCAATATCTAGGCTACTCCTACCAAAACAGAAGAAAGGCAACGTTTATGTGTCCTTTGCTATAGACAGGACAATACATACCACGGCCTTTGATACACCAGTCGCGGGGCACTTGTTGATGGGCAACTTTAAAATGTTTACGAAGAGTAAAACTCGTGCACTCGGTATAAAATATCAATGGACAGACCATACACACACACACACACACACACGCACACACATACACACACACGCACACACACAGACATACACACACACGCACAAACACACATATACACACACATACACAAACACTCATATACATACACGCACACACACATACACACACATGCACACACATGCACGCACACACACGTACACACATACACACACACACACGCATATATATATATATATATATATATATATATATATAGATATATATATATATATTTACACACGCACACACATACACACACACACACACACACACACACACACACACACATACATACATACACACACATAAAAACAACAAACACAAAAACACCCCAAAAGACGAAAGAAAACTCTCTAAAACACAAAAAAGAGAGAGAGAGGAAAAAAGTTGATCGTATCCCCCCTGATGATGAGAAGTAACTGATATAATCCCATGACTAACGACACTTGATCTGACGATTTGGGTTGATAACTGATCGACATGGGAATTTGATATTTAAAGATAGTCATCAGGTAATGGTATATCGTCCATTGAAAAAATTATCTCTGTGATCGTCCTTTGATCCTGTTGTGTATATAAAACATCAAAATTACCGCCGCAGTTTGGGAAATCTCATTCTCCCTCGTTACTTTACTTGGTGGCTTTTAAGTTAACCACCTTCCTTGGTGATGTGATCTGAAGTGTCAGCTTGTCACATGTAACTTCGCTGGCGTTGTGCCCGCAGTCGCACGCTAATTACCTTCCTGACTTTACACTAATTTGCAGCAGTGATCTACTGAGAGATCCAGCCCATTACTAGCTTCCCCCAACGTGGTAAAGTAAACCAGGTGGTCAGCAGACGACTTCTTGTATATTGAGGACTTCATTAAGCTCTTGATAAACAAGTCGGATCTTGCCGAGAGTTGCAAATTACTATGTGGGTGATGTGTATTACTCCCCTCTCAACACCCCATTTGTAATGTGATCATTCCTAGAACACATTTCATTTAGATGATATATCTATATAAATATACTAGATAGACGGATGATTGGATGTATGGATGGATAGATAGATATATATAGATATTAGGTAGTTATGTATATATATATATATATATATATATACTTTATTGCATTAGGCCAAATGGTCTTTGGGCAGTATGTCTTATAACTACGTGATACTAATAACTGTATTAAGAGCTATATGTGAGGAAATGGATCAGCGTGGAGATAACTAGATAATGAAGGTTACACAGGAACCTAATTCACTTGGCCTAAATTATGCATGATGTTGACGTCACTTGGTGACATTATCTATAACGTAATTAAGGAAAGGATGTGTTCAAGCAACAGTGTTGTAATAAAATGACAACTGCAATGGGACATTTGTCCTGTCATGGACGGAGGAGCCAACCAAGGCCGGCTCTTGTGCCCACGACAGGCGTGCGCTACAACAGCTTGTTCTGAATGTGCACGTAAAACCCTATGACATGACATGACATGGACATTTGTATAAATATTAGGTAAATTAATTTAGCTTACAGAGTATTCTTTAAAATCATTAGCTTTTCGTCATTTAAAAGAATCCGCTACATAAGTTAAGTCGTCCCAGCCAGTGCACCACGACTGGTATATCAAAGGCCGTTGTATGTGATATCTTGTCTATGGGATGGTGCATATAAAATATCCCTTGCTTATAATGGAGAACATTAAGCGGGTTTCCTTTCTTAGACTATATGTAAAAATTACTAAATGTTTCACATCCAATAGCCGATTATTAATAAATCAATGTGCTCTAGCGGTATCGTTAAACAAAACAAACTTTCATACGTTAAATATAGAATTGGGTAGATACAGAAACAATGAAAGATTAAAAAATAGAAAATGAGTATCACATTATTTTCTAATGTGCAAGATTCAATAGTTTCATAATGTTTTTTTTTTTTTTAAAACACACAAAAAAACAACAACCCCATATTAGTATCAAAGACATCCAAGTGTTTTCGAGCTTAACTATCGTTTAAGTACTGGTAACATTACAGAACTTCCTCTGCAAGTACTGTAAGATCACCGTGGTGCATGGGTGAAACATTCTACATGAAACTGGCTAATACAGTACAACTCCCCTTTTGGAGCACCTTGTTGGCCGTGAGATGCATCTCATAATGCTGGATGATTGGATCCTGGTGGTTGAGATGGTGGCATATCTATGTTTTCTGGCGACAAACCACTTTGGCCTGGAGTTCAGCCAGACGGATGGTCAGGGAAGCCGGACCTGATCAATCGGCTGGTCACGCCAAGCTCGAGAGCACACCTTTGTTTTGTTTATAGTAGCCAAGAACAAACATTGTTTTAATTATATTTTGTATTTGTTGCTCTTGGGGTGGTGGCTAGGGTCAATCGGGTGATTAATTTGTTCTTGCCTGGCATGAATGTCTGCTGGTTATCCGCAGCATCATGTCCCGTTGTTGGACTTGGTGGTGGCGTGGGCATGGCTGATGAACATTATTAACTTAACTATGGGTAACACCAATGTTATCACTTCTGATGGGGTCCTGAAAAGGTTCCATACCGAAGTTGCGGATTCTTCATCATCAGATGAAGAATCCAAGAACAATAGTTTCAATAAGAAATCCAGAGTTACATCTTTTGAATCCTGGCCGAGGTTCTTGGTCATCAGTTCAACTGTTGACGGAGCCTTGAGCAAACTTTCACAGTTTGTTGTTCAGAAGGGGCTTGTCGTCTTGGCTGGTGAGCCCAAGAATGTTAATTGTTTTAGAAATGGGACCTTGCTTGTTGAATGCTTGACAAAAAGCCATTATAAGTGTTTCTTGAAGTCAAGTATTTTATGTAATGTGCCTATCACAGTGACAGTTCATGCCTCCCCTAATTCTTCTAAGGGAGTGATTAAATCTCGTGATTTACAGAGAGTTCGTGATGATGACATCCTTGATAATTTGTGACATTTGTAAAGAGGATAATGGTTCGTAGGAATAATGAGTTGGTTCCTACGAACACCTTTATCTTAACTTTTAACAAGCCAACACTTCCTCAATCAATCAGGGCTGGGTTTCTCAGCATCCCTGTTGAACCTTACATCCAAACCCATTGCGCTGTTTTAAGTGCCAAAAGTTTGGTCATGGTCAGACTGCATGTAGAAACCACCTGACATGTGAGCGTTGTGGTCAGCTAGATCACGACAGCAAAACATGCCAAAAAATGTGATTATGTGCATAAACTGCAAGGGACACCATTTTGCATATTCGCGAGAATGTAAGAATGTGCAAGATGAAAAACAGAAAAGAAGTTTCAGCAGATCAAGGTTGAAAAGCGTTTGTCATTCCACGAGACCAGGGAATTGGTGGACATATCGAGACCGGGTCTTGCAGCAAGGCAGTCATATGTTGCAGCAGTACGGGTTTCCATGACAAGTGTTGCAACCAATACTGACATTACCTGGCACTGTGACGAGACTAAATACAAGAAGCTGTCAGATATTGAGAAAACTGAAAAGCAGGTAGCAAAGGCTGTCCAGAAACAAAAAAGAGGCCAATAAAATGTCACAAGGATCTTTGGGATCTATAGATCTGCCAAGTAGGTCAACTTCTGGGGCGCCAGGCATTAGTAACGGACCTCGGCCAAGCAAAGATGCAAAGTCATAAAAAAACAAAAAAACACAAATGTTCTGGACGTATGAAGAAGATCGAAATGCGTTCTATGCCAACCAGCAACTCTTACTAATGATGAAGATGGGGTGGAAGATATGTCTATAAATTTTCCACAAATACAGGCACCATCTTGAAAACAAAAGGGAAAGTTCAAAGTAACTCCCATACTTCCTCCTAATGACTAATTCAGTCATTCAGTGGAACTGCCGCGGGCTTCGGCCCAATTTTGATGAATTAAGTCTTTTAATTCATAAACATAATCCTTTTGCAGTGTGTCTTCAAGACAGTTTCTTAAAGGCCACTGATCATATTACAATGAGAGGATTTCTCCTCTGTCAGGAAACTGAAAATAGAGCATCTCATCTGGGGGTGTTTCCATTCTTGTTAATGAAAACATTCCTCGGAGTATAGTAACATTAACTACGAATTTACAAACTGTGGCTATAAAAATCACGGCTCATAAAACTATTACTTTATGTTAAGTTTATTTACCTCATCGAAACCATTTTAATTTTAATCCCTGGGATCTCCAGGATCTTATTAACCAGCTCCCTACTCCCTTTATTATTCTGGGAGATTGTAATGGTCACCACACTTTGTGGGGATGTGAGGATGACAATATTAAAAGAAAACAATAATTATTAGAAGTGGTTCTTTTACTTCTATGCATTTAACCCTTTGTAGTCCTTCATTTTTTGTTGATGTCTCCTGGAAAGTTGGTCCAGACCCTTGTGGTAGTGACCACTTTCTAATTATTTTGGAGAATGATGGATCTCCATCACTTGAAAAGTTTCAAAGGTGGAAATTGGCGAAGGCAAATTGGGGTCAGTTTCAGCATCGATGCAGCACTCAACTGCAACAGTTTGCCATCACTGATACTGCTGATCCCATGTCTTTGTTCACTTCCATCTTGAAGGACATTGCAGAGAAAACTATTCCTAAGACTTCGGCAGTATCAAAGCGTTTCAATAAACCATGATTTAATGATACGTGCGAGGATGCATTCAAAGAGCGAAACATGTTGCTTGAGCGGTTCAAATGTGAATCTACAGCGGATAACCTGGATGCATTTCATATCGCTAGGGCTAAGTCTCGCAGAGAGATCAGACAGAGTAAGAAAATATCTTGGAGAACTTTTGTCTCCAAATTGAATCACAAACATCAGTGAAATCTATCTGAAATTGGATCCGTAAAATCAAAGGTAAAGAATCCAGTAATACAGTTCATCATTTGTCTGTCAGTGATATGGATGTTACGTCTCATCATTACATTGCCAATGCATTGGCAGACAAATGTTTCTCATAATTCATCTTCTGCTTTCAGTACAGATGCTTTTACATCTATCATAACTACATCCGAAAATGCTGAAGTATACAAAAGGCATTTCTCTATGGAAGAATTGCAGGATGCTCTTCGTAGAGCCCATGATACTTCAGTAGGACCAGATTAAATACATTATCAGTTATTGAAACATTTACCTGAATCATCGTTGATGATTCTTTTGCATATGTTTAATAACATCTGGATTTCTGGTGACTTTCCTTCTGATTTGAGGAAAGCAATTATTATTCATATTCCCAAGCCTGGTAAGGATCCAACAAGACCTACTAGTTATCGCCATATCGCTTTGACAAGTTGCAATTATAAAACCATGGAATGAATGATCTATCGTCGACTGGTCTTGTATCTTGAATCTCACAAATTGCTTACTAACGTGCAATGTGGGTTCAGAGATCTAGACGTAGTACGGTTGATCATCGTGTTGAAACGTTTTGTAGGGAGGCTTACATCCATAATCAGCACTTGGTTTCAGTGTTTTTTTATTTGGAGAAAGCTTACGATATAACGTGGAAGTATGGAATTTTAAACGACTTCCATAACATAGGGCTCAGACGTCGACTTCCTTTTTTTATTTCTCAATTTTTAAAAGATAGATCTTTTAAAGTTCGGGTGGGGTCGACGTTTTCCGACATTCACCCACAGGAGATGGGTGTGCCTCAAGGTAGTATCCTGTCTGTAACTTTATTTTCTGTGAACATTAACAGCATCACCCAGTGTTTAACACCTGGTGTGGATTGCTCGTTATATGTCGATGATTTTCGGATTTGCTATAGATCTTCCAATATAGGTATCATTGAACGTAAGTTGCAGCTTTGTTTGAATAAACTTCATCAATGGGCAACTGATAATGGCTTTAGATTCTCAAAAGCATATCTGCAAAAAAAGAGGTTTCCACTTTTTTGTTTAACGACACCACTAGAACACATTGATTTATTAATCATTGGCTATTGGATGTCAAACATTTGGTCAATTTTGACAGCCATAGAGAGGAAACTCGCTACATTTTATTCATTAGTAGCAAGGGATCTTTTATATGCATCATCCCACAGACAGGATAGTACATACTACGGCCTTTGATATACCAGTTGTGGTGCACTGGCTGGAACGAGAAATAGCCCAAAACCGACCGCGCATCAAGCGAGCGCTTTACGACTGGGTTACGTCCCGCCCCATCTCCACTTAAATCCACAGTTGTTTTTGGACAAAAATCCGAGTCCAGTTGTGGAGGAGATTAAATTTCTGGGAGTTATATTTGATAGGAAGCTATTCTTTGTGCCTCATCTTAAATATGTTAAAAAGAAGGGTTTAAAAGCTCTCAATATTTTAAAAGTGATTGGTAATACGGAATGCGGAGCAGACCGCAAGGTTATACTCCGTCTGTATAGATCTCTGGTGAGGTCAAAAGTTAATTATGGATGTATTGTGTATGGGTCTGCACGCAAGTCTTACTTGCAGATGCTAGATCCTATACATAACCAGGGACTTAGGCTTTGTCTTGGTGCATTTAGAACATCTCCTGTAGAGAGCTTGTACGTTGATGCACATGAACCTTGTTTGGGTGCTAGATATGCCATGCTTTCTCTGCAGTATGCCACCAAGATTAAATCATTACCGAATATCCTACACATAATGCGGTGTTTGATAACAAATATATGAAGTTGTTTGATGCAAGGCCAAATGTTATTCGTACATTTGGTCTTCGCATTCAGCGTTTTTCGTCGCTTTCCAACGTTGATTTAACTGACACTTTGGAAACTCCTTCATATTTTGTTTTACCACCTTGGTGTATTACACCACCTAAAATTGTATTTGATCTTGCGCATCTGAAGAAATGGAAATTTAAGACAAGTACCGTGATTACATTCCTGTGTATACAGACGGATCACGGATGGGAATTCTATGGCTTGTGCTACGGTTTTTCCATCAGACACAATACTTTCCATGAGACTGCCTGACTTGGCATGAATCGTTAGTGCTGAAGTTTGGGCAGTCATTAAAGCCTTAGAAAAAATCAATGATTCGATTGCATCCAAATTTATTATCTTTACCGACTCACTTTCGTGTCTCCAAGCTTTACGAAACATGAAGCTGGACCATCCTTTAATTGGGATGGTGATACGAAAGTGTGTCTTGTATCCGTTGTCAATAAAGACATTGTATTTGGTTGGATGCCCAGCGATGTTGACATCAGGGGCAATGAAAAGGCAGATTCAGCTGCCAGGTCTGCTTTGGATTTGCCTCATGCCAGGGTTGGTGTGCCTTATACTGATTTTAAATATAGTACGGTATCAATCAATTTATCTTTTCGACTTGGCAACATGATTAGGACGATGCAGTTGCGAACAAGCTTCATGCTATTAAACCGATCTTGGGAGAGTGGCAGTCCTCCTACAGATAGTGCAGGAAGGATGAAATAGTCTTGTGTCGTGCTTGCATCGGTCATACATACTTGACACATTCATTTATCTTGAAGAAGGATCCTCCACTTCAGTGTGAGCACTGTCAGTGTACTCTGACGGTACGTCACATTTTGATGGAGTGGAATCATCTTAAAAAAAACTTGAAAAGCTATATTTGGTCAAAGAAATGTGATGGAATCATTTCGATTCCATCGAGAACTTATATTACAGTTTCTAAATGATACTGACTTTTACTCTAAATTGTAATTGTATATATCTGAGATTTTTGTATTTTTTCACAGTTCTTTACACTGTGTTTTAATTTAATTGTTGAATTTTTATATTGATGTTGATCATCATATTATTTTTGTATTTACGGTAGTTTGATACCCAATAGCCGATGTATTTTTCGTGCTGGGGTGTCGTTAAACATTCATTCATTCATTCATTCATTCATTACAGAACTTATAAATAACGATGGGGAATATTTAGCACGAGCAAATAATGTGAAACAAAATTAAATACTGGAATAAATTATATATTGTCAGTATTGTACAAGACAGAACCTGTAGGAGTTGTAAACAACAACAACAACAACAACAACAACAATAAAACCCCAAATCCTGCCCCCCCCCCCCCAAAAAAAAAAAAACAGCCAAAAAAACAACAACAAAAAAAAAACAACCAAAAAAAACAAAAACAAACAACAACCACAAAACCACAAAACAACCCACCAAACAAATCAAAACAAAAAAACACGTTAAAGTATTGTCATTTGTAAAGGTTTTATCATAACAATATGGTAAACCTGGTATAAATAAAACACTATGGAACTGTTTTTATGTCTTAGGTTTACGACAGTGTAAACGAAAGAAAAATAAAGCACATCATGAACAGACCGATTAATTGATTAACAAATTCTTGAAATGGGGTGTGTGGAGGTGGGGAAGATAAACATATGTTTCCAAAATAGTTGTATTTAAATGTTTAGTCACGTCCCGCGGGTGGATATTAAAGACGCAACCTCCCCTTTGCCGTTATTTAACATATACTTAGCCAAAACAAAGTTTAGCAATTTGGTAAATGTGCTTAAATAAAAGAAAATTCGTAACTTACAAAACAAATCGGATACTGAATTTCATTGAAGTATCTTTTGTCAGTATAAGTAACAGGAGGTTTTCAATACAAAATCAAATGTGTAACTGTCACATCGTTAAATGGTGCTTGGGGGTTTATACACGAAAATCTGAAGAAAAAAATCAGTAACGTTTCTGAATACATTAGGCATTGACAGTGGTACACGGTCGCTTCATGCACTGAACGTGACTGATAGGATGGCGGGAGCGTCTTGGTGTGGGCAGGAATTCATGACATCGGGCAAAACAACCCAATTTTCACTATTTATGCGAATCTGAATGCTCAGCATTACAGAATGACGAAATCATCACACGAGTTGTCATTCCGTTCATGCAGCAGCATCCAGGCACTTTGTTTCAACAGGACAATCTACGCCAGCATTCAGCTAGATTAACGACTGAACTTCTTCAGAGGAACAATATTGATAGATAGAAATGTTTTATTTAACGACGCACTCAACACATTTTATTTACGGTTATATGGCGTCAGACATATGGTTACGGACCACACAGATTTTGAGAGGAAACCCGCTGTCGCCACTTCATGGGCTACTCTTTCCGATTAGCAGCAAGGGATCTTTTATTTACGCTTCCCACAGGCAGGATAGCACAAACCATGACCTTTGTTGAACCAGTTATGGATCACTGGTCGGTGCAAGTGGTTTTACACCTACCCATTGAGCCTTGCGGAGCACTCACTCAGGGTTTGGAGTCGGTATCTGGCTTAAAAATCCCATGCCTCGACTGGGATCCGAACCCAGTACCTACCAGCCTGTTGACCAATGGCCTAACCACGACGCCACCGAGGCCGGTTAGGGTGCAAGAGGACCACGCGCATATTCACAACGTCCACGATGTTAAACATGTTTTAAGTCATGAATTGATTTCTATCACTATTCCTACCGGCCTCGGTGGCGTCGTGGTAGGCCATCGGTCTACAGGCTGGTAGGTACTGGGTTCGTATCCCAGTCGAAGCATGGGATTTTTAATCCAGATACCGACTCCAAACCCTGAGTGAGTGCTCCGCAAGGCTCAGTGGGTAGGTGTAAACCACTTGCACTGACCAGTGATCCATAACTGATTCAACAAAGGCCATGGTTTGTGCTATCCTGCCTGTGGGAAGCGCAAATAAAAGATCCCTTGCTGCTAATCGGAAGAGTAGCCCATGTAGTGGCGACAGCGGGTTTCCTCTTAAAATCTATGTGGTCCTTAACCATATGTCTGACACCATATAACCGTAAATAAAATGTGTTGAGTGCGTCGTTAAATAAAACATTTCTTTCTTTCTTTCTATCACTATTCCAGAGATCTACCGTCTCGTCACAAACATGAGTGGACGTTGTACCGCTGTCAACATGCAATGCCCAATGTGCTCAGCCACGTTACTGACAATTTTCTGATTTTCGTGTATGGACCTCCAAGCACCATTTAACGACGTGACAGTCACACATTTAATTTTGTATTGAAAATCTCCTGTTACTTGTACTGACAAATGATGTCTCAAATAAATCCAGTATCACGAGTTTTCTTTTATCTAAGCACATTTACCAAATTGCTAAACATTTTTGGCTAAGTATATTTTATTCTTTATTATCCGTGTTATAGTAAATATTCCTGAAATGATAGCTTTAACTGTATCGGTCTCATGTTATGTCTGTAAAAAAACATGTGTACGTTTTAAATTTCCATGGTATGCCCCAGCACGCAACATGTTATAATTAGAACATCATATTTACTAGACAACCAGGTAGCAGATCTGTTTTCTTTCGGTGCATTAAACGTGGTATGGGTTTGACATGTATTTTTAAATAGCCCCCCTTCTGTCTAAAAGTAATTACTATGTCAATATTTAGAGACCCTCCAAAATGTAGTTGCCACAGCCAACGTGTCAAAGTAATTAGAGTAGACGTATTTACGGCAATGTAAATTATAATGTTCCTTAGGTTGAACTTCGACACTAATGTAATCAGTCAAAACTGGGAGGGTAAATATAAACTACTCGCGAATCGAACTGAGAACGTTTTCCTGCGACTGCAGTCTTAGTTAGTATGCATTATATATGTTACTGTCAATGTCGAAAATCAGTCAATTTGTAAAATGACTGGAATTTTCAGGCAATTTGTAAAGTGACTAATTCATTCGAGCAATTTACAAATTGCGTAAATATTTCAGTCACTTTACCAATTGAGTAGAAAAACAGGCAATGTATTTGATAGATTGGCTGAAGATGAATTATTATATTATATCATATTGTAACAACTGTACATGGAGCGGAAAGGCTTGTTTCCAATAATAAATTAATTACAAATAGTAATGATGAAAAAGAAAAGAAAGAAAATAATAATAATAATAATTTTGTCAGAGAAAATAGTTTTTCTAATGATCTGAAATACAGTAGAATACCACGACTGGTATGCCAAAGGCCGTGGTATGTGCTATCCTGTCGATGGGATGGTGCATATAAAAGATCCCTTGCTACTAATGGAAAAATGTAGCTGGTTTCCTCTCTAAGACTATATGTCAAAATTACCAAATGTTTGACATCCTGTAGCCGATGATTAATAAATCAATGTGCTTCTCTAGTGGTGTCGTTAAACAAAACAAACTTTTTGTGAATTTTATTTATTTATTTAATTTGGTTGTTTATTCATTTATTCATTACATTTATTTTCGTGTTTATATCCAAGCACGCTGTCATGGGCACACACCTAAACTAACTGGGCTGTCTGTCCAGAACAGTGGGTTAGTTGTTAATTGTTAGTGGTTAGTGAGAGAAAAGAGTTTGTAGTGGCCGTACACCTACCCACTGAGTCGTTAAAACCCGCTCTGGGTGAGAGCCGGTACCGGGCTGCGAACCCTGTACCTACCGGCCTTATGTCCGATGACTTAACCACGACGCCACTGAGGCCGGTTTGGTTGTTTAACGACATCACAGAACAATGATAAATTAACCATCGGCTATTGGATGTCAAACATTTGGTTATTCTAATACGAAGGGTCGAGACGTACATGTAGCCCAGTGGTAAAACGCTCGCTGGATGCGCGGTCGGTTTTGGATCGATCCCCGTCGGTGGGTCCATTGGGCTATTTCTCGCTCCAGCCAGTGCACCACGACTGGCACATCATAGGCCGTGGTATGTGCTATCCTGTCTATGGGATGGTGCATATAAAAGATCCTTTGCTGCCAATCGAAAAGAGTAGCCCATGAAGTGGCGACAGCGGGTTTCTCCCCCCAATACATGTGCGGTCCTTAACCGTATGCCCGACGCCATATAACCGTAAATAAAATGTGTTGAGTGCGTCGTTAAATAAAACATTTCCTTCCTTCCTTCAGTTAGCAGGAAAGGATATTTTATATGCACTTTCCCACAGAGAGGACAGCACATACCACGGCCTTTGTTATACCAGCCGTGGGCCGAGGAAAACACAATGGGTCCGCCGAGGAGGTTCGATCATACGACCCAAGCACCTCAGTCCTGCCAAATCATGTCCTTACAGGCGCTAACGAAACAATGTGCCGAAGAATCGACACGCAGAATGATATTCCTTTCCAACTCACGCTTCTGTAATAAAAAATATATTCTAGGGACTGCAGCTTTAATGTGACTACAGTATGTTCATTAGTCTTGGCGCTGTGTCATGTTTTGGTGGTGGTGGTGGGGTTTGTTGTTTTTGTTTTTTTTGGGGGGGGGGTGGGGGTGGGGGTGGCGGGACGTGTCCTGATGTGCGGTCGGTAAATAGAATCGATCCCTGTCGTGGGCCCATTGAGCCATTTCTCGTTCCAGCCAGTGCACCACGACTGGTATTTCAGAAGCCGTGGTATACCGGTATGCTATGCTATCCTGTCTGTGGGAGAGTGCATATAAAAGATCACTTGCTACTACAAAAAAAATATATATGTAGCGGGTTTCCTCTCTAAGACTACAGGTCAAAATTACCAAAATATCTGACATCCAATAACCGATGATTAATAAATCAATGTGCTCTAATGGTGTCGTTAAACAAAACAAACACATGTTTTGCTTTTGGTTAAAGATCTTCCAATATTACTTTAATTTAAGCCAACATTAGTGTTGTGTAATTTACAGAGTTCGACAAGTGGTTGAGAAAGTTACTAATCCTCACAGAAGCTTTGGCTCGTGCCTTATGTATGATAGCAATAAATTTCATTTCAACTTATTTTCGTGCTTATATTCAATTAAGGTTCAAGCACGCTGTCCTGGGCACACACGTCAGCTATCTGGGCTATCTATCCAGGACAGTGGGTTAGTTGTTAGTTGGTTAGTGGTTGGTGAGAGAGAAGAGGGTGTAGTGGCCATACACCTACCCACTGAGCCCTTAAGAACTCGCTCTGAGTGGGAGCCGGTACCGGGCTGCAAACTCTGTACCTACCAGCCTATAGTCCGATGGCTTAACCACTGCGCCACCGAGGCCGGTTTAACAATAGAGTTGATAATGTTTACTAGCCCAGACCAAAAATTAACTTGTCGGTATCGAGGGTTAGTGGATTTGTCAAAACCTGATTAAACGATGAAAAAGTAAAAATAACCGAATATATCTGACACTGCCAGTCAGTTCTTTTAACAGAATCAACAGACCTTTTAGTGTGAAAAAATATTTACCAATATATTGATTATGTCACAAATGATGAATAGTGTTATTTGAGTGTTTGGATCCAATTCCAGACAGATTGTATGGATGTTTGAGGAGTCAACTTAATATTTCAATAGTTATTGCCAATACAGGACGAGTAGCAGACCTAAAGGTCACGCTCTATCAATGTCGATATCTTGTGAGATTAAAACTTGATTATTGATGTTTTGTATGTGGATCTGCAAGCCCGTAGGGACGATATCTAAAGTGGAGGGACACGGTCTATAATGGGGAGGACACAAGCCATATTTTTTTATCTGTATTTATACTGAATAGAAAACAATGGTACATTTTCATTCATGGGAGTGGGGGCACAGCAACCCCCCCCCCCCCCACACACACACACACACACACACAGACGCACACACGCTGTTCCTACGGGCTTCGGCCACGTTCCACGAAACGATCGTAGTACTAAGATCACCTTAAGTGCATACAGTAGTTATACAGTTACAGTGATCTTAGCGCTAGGATCGCTTTGTGTAACGGGGCCCTGGTCTGCATGTAACTCTTACTTGCATGTAACTCTTACTTGAAGATGTTACATCCTATGTACAAAAAGTGACCCTGGCTTTGTCTTGGATTTTAAGAACATCTCTTGTAGAGACCTTGGATGTGATGGATTTGAACCTTGTTTAGCTGTCTTTGCAGAATGCCACTAAGATAATGTACTTAGAGTGACAGACTTAAGGTTCTAAACACTACAACGTATTTTTCACTATTAAAGCCGTTTTCGATCATTTAAATTATAAATACTCACATTTTATTATTTACAATATTAATTTTCGTTCACCTGAAGTGTTTCTGGTCATCCAGGGTTTGGTAATACTCTAAAATGCATTTTTTCATAATTCTAAAAACGCACGTTCGTCTGAGAATAAATTGTTATCGAGACAAGCTCTAATCTATTTTTGGACGGTATTTCCCAACTTAAACATCACAGACTTTAGCTTCTCTCTATTAACCTTATTCAAATGTGTTGTTGGTTAACTAAACGTTGTGTCTATTTTCATGGGCTGAAACTGGGGTTTGCGCCTTTAACAAACACTCGATGTATAATGTGGTGTTTGCGAATATAGCATTAATCAATGTGCTCCAGTGGTGTCGTTAAACAAAACAAACTTTGTTTGCGAATACAACATATATGGGGTTGGGTGATGTGAAGACAAATGCATTCTGCACATTAAATGTACAGAGATAAATGACTTGTGCACACTAAATGAGCAGATGGTATTTATCTTCGCATAAAAAAACAACAAAAAAACTTTTAAAAATTGTCTTTCCATTAGGCACTTTTAACACTGAAGTAAACTTTTGGAAACGACTTA